>NW_027477691.1:0-60255 GCF_051020955.1 Megalopta genalis | reverse complement strand
CATGAATTTGAAGCTAAATCGTTTGTTTAAAATCGCTATTTCGCACGAATTTGAATCGAGATCGTGTATATCGCAGGATATTGAAGTTAAATCGTTTGTTTCCTTTGAATTTGCAGCTAATTCGTGTACTTCACATGAATCTGAAGTTAAATTGTTCATCTCGCATGGATTTGAATCTAAATCGTATGATTAAAATCGCTATTTCGCACGAATTTGAAGCGACGTCGGTGTGTTTCGCATGATATTGGTGCTAAATCGTATGTTTCGCGTGAATTTGAAGCTAATTCGTGTATTTTGCATGAATCTGAAGCTAAATTGTTCATTTCGCATGGATTTGAAGCTAACTCGTTCGTTTCGCATGCAGTTGTAGCTTAATAATGTATATCACAAGTATTTGTAGCTAAACCATTTGTTTTGCATGGATTTGAAGCTAAGCCTTCTACTTCGCATTCATTTGAAGCTAAATCATTTGTTTCGCATGGATTTGAATCTAAGCCTTGTCCTTCGAATTGATTTGAAGCTAAATCATGTGTTTCGTATGGATTTGAAGCCAAACCTTCTACATCGAATTAATTTGAAGCTAAATCATGTGTCTCGCATGGATTGAAGCTACCTCGTTTGTTCCTACAGTATTTAAAGCTATATCACTTATATCGCAAGTATTTGAAGCTAAAACATATGTGTCGCATGGATTTGAAGCTGAACCTACTACATCGCATTGATTTGAAGCTAAATCTTGTGTATCGCATGGATTTGAAGCTAAACCTTTTACATCGCATTGGTTTGAAGCTAAATCATGTGAATCGCATGGATTTGAAGCTAACTCGTTCGTTTCACATGCAGTTGTAGCTAAATGATATATATCACAAGTATTTGTAGCTAAACCATTTGTTTTGCATGGATTTGAAGCTAAGCCTTCTACTTCGCATTCATTTGAAGCTAAATCATTTGTTTCGCATGGATTTGAAGCTAAGCCTTCTACATCACATTGATTTGCAGCTAAATCATGTGTTTCGCATGGATTTGAAGCCAACTCGTTCGTTTCGCATGCAATTGTAGCTTAATAATATATATCACAAGTATTTGTAGCTAAACCATTTGTTTTGCATGGATTTGAAGCTAAGCCTTCCACTTCGCATTCATTTGAAGCTAAATCATTTGTTTCGCATGGATTTGAATCTAAGCTTGTCCTTCGAATTGATTTGAAGCTAAATCATGTGTTTCGTATGGATTTGATGCTAAACCTTCTACATCGAATTGATTTGAAGCTAAATCATGTGTCTCGCATGGATTTGAAGCTACCTCGTTGTTCCTACAGTATTTAAATCTATATCACTTATATCGCAAGTATTTGAAGCTAAAACATATGTGTCGCATGGATTTGAAGCTGAACCTACTACATCGCATTGATTTGAAGCTAAATCTTGTGTATCGCATGGATTTGAAGCTAAACCTGCTACATCGCATTGGTTTGAAGCTAAATCATGTGAATCGCATGGATTTGAAGCTAACTCGTTCGTTTCGCATGCAGTTGTAGCTTAATAATGTATATCACAAGTATTTGTAGCTAAACCATTTGTTTTGCATGGATTTGAAGCTAAGCCTTCTACATCGCATTCATTTGAAGCTAAATCATTTGTTTCGCATGGATTTGAATCTAAGCCATGTCCTTCGAATTGATTTGAAGCTAAATCATGTGTTTCGTATGGATTGAAGCTAAACCTTCTACATCGAATTGATTTGAAGCTAAATCATGTGTCTCGCATGGATTTGAAGCTACCTCGTTTGTTCCTACAGTATTTAAAGCTATATCACATATATCGCAAGTATTTGAAGCTAAAACATATGTGTCGCATGGATTTGAAGCTAAGCCTTCTACATCACATTGATTGCAGCTAAATCATGTGTTTCGCATGGATTTGAAGCTAACTCGTTCGTTTCGCATGCAGTTGTAGCTTAATAATGTATATCACAAGTATTTGTAGCTAAACCATTTGTTTTGCATGGATTTGAAGCTAAGCCTTCTACTTCGCATTCATTTGAAGCTAAATCATTTGTTTCGCATGGATTTGAATCTAAGCCTTGTCCTTCGAATTGATTTGAAGCTAAATCATGTGTTTCGTATGGATTTGAAGCCAAACCTTCTACATAGAATCAATTTGAAGCTAAATCATGTGTCTCGCATGGAATTGAAGCTACCTCGTTGTTCCTACAGTATTTAAAGCTATATCACTTATATCGCAAGTATTTGAAGCTAAAACATATGTGTCGCATGGATTTGAAGCTGAACCTACTACATCGCATTGATTTGAAGCTAAATCTTGTGTATCGCATGGATTTAAAGCTAAACCTTCTACATCGCATTGGTTTGAAGCTAAATCATGTGAATCGCATGGATTTGAAGCTAACTCGTTCGTTTCACATGCAGTTGTAGCTAAATGATATATATCACAAGTATTTGTAGCTAATCCATTTGTTTTGCATGGATTTGAAGCTAAGCCTTCTACTTCGCATTCATTTGAAGCTAAATCATTTGTTTCGCATGGATTTGAATCTAAGCCTTGTCCTTCGAATTGATTTGAAGCTAAATCATGTGTTTCGTATGGATTTGATGCTAAACCTTCTACATCGAATTGATTTGAAGCTAAATCATGTGTCTCGCATGGATTTGAAGCTACCTCGTTTGTTCCTACAGTATTTAAATCTATATCACTTATATCGCAAGTATTTGAAGCTAAAACATATGTGTCGCATGGATTTGAAGCTGAACCTACTACATCGCATTGATTTGAAGCTAAATCTTGTGTATCGCATGGATTTGAAGCTAAACCTTCTACATCGCATTGGTTTGAAGCTAAATCATGTGAATCGCATGGGATTTGAAGCTAACTCGTTCGTTTCGCATGCAGTTGTAGCTTAATAATGTATATCACAAGTATTTGTAGCTAAACCATTTGTTTTGCATGGATTTGAAGCTAAGCCTTCTACATCGCATTCATTTGAAGCTAAATCATTTGTTTCGCATGGATTTGAAGCTAAGCCTTCTACATCACATTGATTTGCAGCTAAATCATGTGTTTCGCATGGATTTGAAGCTAACTTGTTCGTTTCGCATGCAGTTGTAGCTTAATAATATATATCACAAGTATTTGTAGCTAAACCATTTGTTTTGCATGGATTTGAAGCTAAGCCTTTCTACTTCGCATTCATTTGAAGCTAAATCATGTGTCTCGCATGGAATTGAAGCTACCTCGTTTGTTCTTACAGTATTTAAAGCTATATCACTTTATATCGCAAGTATTTGAAGCTAAAACATATGTGTCGCATGGATTTGAAGCTGAACCTACTACATCGCATTGATTTGAAGCTAAATCTTGTGTATCGCATGGATTTGAAGCTAAACCTTCTACATCACATTGATTTGCAGCTAAATCATGTGAATCGCATGGATTTGAAGCTAACTCGTTCGTTTCGCATGCAGTTGTAGCTAAATGATATATATCACAAGTATTTGTAGCTAATCCATTTGTTTTGCATGGATTTGAAGCTAAGCCTTCTACTTCGCATTCATTTGAAGCTAAATCATTTGTTTCGCATGGATTTGAATCTAAGCCTTGTCCTTCGAATTGATTTGAAGCTAAATCATGTGTTTCGTATGGATTTGATGCTAAACCTTCTACATCGAATTGATTTGAAGCTAAATCATGTGTCTCGCATGGATTTGAAGCTACCTCGTTTGTTCCTACAGTATTTAAATCTATATCACTTATATCGCAAGTATTTGAAGCTAAAACATATGTGTCGCATGGATTTGAAGCTGAACCTACTACATCGCATTGATTTGAAGCTAAATCTTGTGTATCGCATGGATTTGAAGCTAAACCTTCTACATCGCATTGGTTTGAAGCTAAATCATGTGAATCGCATGGATTTGAAGCTAATTCGTTCGTTTCGCATGCAGTTGTAGCTTAATAATGTATATCACAAGTATTTGTAGCTAAACCATTTGTTTTGCATGGATTTGAAGCTAAGCCTTGTACTTCGCATTCATTTGAAGCTAAATCATTTGTTTCGCATGGATTTGAATCTAAGCCTTTGTCCTTCGAATTGATTTGAAGCTAAATCATGTGTTTCGTATGGATTTGATGCTAATCCTTCTACATCGAATTGATTTGAAGCTAAATCATGTGTCTCGCATGGATTTGAAGCTACCTCGTTTGTTCCTACAGTATTTAAATCTATATCACTTATATCGCAAGTATTTGAATCTAAAACATATGTGTCCGCATGGATTTGAAGCTGAACCTACTACATCGCATTGATGTGAAGCTAAATCTTGTGTATCGCATGGATTTGAAGCTAAACCTTCTACATCGCATTGGTTTGAAGCTAAATCATGTGAATCGCATGGATTTGAAGCTAACTCGTTCGTTTCGCATGCAGTTGTAGCTTAATAATGTTTATCACAAGTATTTGTAGCTAAACCATTTGTTTTGCATGGATTTGAAGCTAAGCCTTCTACATCGCATTCATTTGAAGCTAAATCATTTTTTTCGCATGGATTTGAACCTAAGCCATGTCCTTCGAATTGATTTGAAGCTAAATCATGTGTTTCGTATGGATTTGAAGCTAAACCTTCTACATCGAATTGATTTGAAGCTAAATCGTGTGTCTCGCATGGAATTGAAGCTACCTCGTTTGTTCCTACAGTATTAAAAGCTATATCACTTATATCGCAAGTATTTGAAGCTAAAACATATGTGTCGCATGGATTTGAAGCTGAACCTACTACATCGCATTGATGTGAAGCTAAATCTTGTGTATCGCATGGATTTGAAGCTAAACCTACTACATCGCATTGGTTTGAAGCTAAATCATGTGAATCGCATGGATTTGAAGCTAACTCGTTCGTTTCACATGCAGTTGTAGCTAAATGATATATATCACAAGTATTTGTAGCTAAACCATTTGTTTTGCATGGATTTGAAGCTAAGCCTTCTACTTCGCATTCATTTGAAGCTAAATCATGTGTTTCGCATGGATTTGAAGCAACTCGTTCGTTTCGCATGCAGTTGTAGCTTAATAATATATATCACAAGTATTTGTAGCTAAACCATTTGTTTTGCATGGATTTGAAGCTAAGCCTTCTACTTCGCATTCATTTGAAGCTAAATCATTTGTTTCGCATGGATTTGAATCTAAGCCTTGTCCTTCGAATTGATTTGAAGCTAAATCATGTGTTTCGTATGGATTTGATGCTAAACCTTCTACATCGAATTGATTTGAAGCTAAATCATGTGTCTCGCATGGATTTGAAGCTACCTCGTTTGTTCCTACAGTATTTAAATCTATATCACTTATATCGCAAGTATTTGAAGCTAAAACATATGTGTCGCATGGATTTGAAGCTGAACCTACTACATCGCATTGATGTGAAGCTAAATCTTGTGTATCGCATGGATTTGAAGCTAAACCTACTACATCGCATGGTTTGAAGCTAAATCATGTGAATCGCATGGATTTGAAGCTAACTCGTTCGTTTCGCATGCAGTTGTAGCTTAATAATGTATATCACAAGTATTTGTAGCTAAACCATTTGTTTTGCATGGATTTGAAGCTAAGCCTTCTACATCGCATTCATTTGAAGCTAAATCATTTGTTTCGCATGGATTTGAATCTAAGCGATGTCCTTCGAATTGATTTGAAGCTAAATCATGTGTTTCGTATGGATTTGAAGCTAAACCTTCTACATCGAATTGATTTGAAGCTAAATCATGTGTCTCGCATGGAATTGAAGCTACCTCGTTTGTTCCTACAGTATTTAAAGCTATATCACTTATATCGAAAGTATTTGAAGCTAAAACATATGTGTCGCATGGATTTGAAGCTGAACCTACTACATCGCATTGATTTGAAGCTAAATTTTGTGTATCGCATGGATTTGAAGCTAAACCATCTACATCGCATTGGGTTTGAATCTAAATCATGTGAATCGCATGGATTTGAAGCTAACTCGTTCGTTTCACATGCAGTTGTAGCTAAATGATATATATCACAAGTATTTGTAGCTAAACCATTTGTTTTGCATGGATTTGAAGCTAAGCCTTCTACTTCGCATTCATTTGAAGCTAAATCATTTGTTTCGCATGGATTTGAATCTAAGCCTTGTCCTTCGAATTGATTTGAAGCTAAATCATGTGTTTCGTATGGATTTGAAGCCAAACCTTCTACATCGAATTAATTTGAAGCTAAATCATGTGTCTCGCATGGAATTGAAGCTACCTCGTTTGTTCCTACAGTATTTAAAGCTATATCACTTATATCGCAAGTATTTGAAGCTAAAACATATGTGTCGCATGGATTTGAAGCTGAACCTACTACATCGCATTGATTTGAAGCTAAATCTTGTGTATCGCATGGATTTGAAGCTAAACCTTCTACATCGCATTGGTTTGAAGCTAAATCATGTGAATCGCATGGATTAGAAGCTAACTCGTTCGTTTCGCATGCAGTTGTAGCTTAATAATGTATATCACAAGTATTTGTAGCTAAACCATTTGTTTTGCATGGATTTGAAGCTAAGCCTTCTACTTCGCATTCATTTGAAGCTAATCATTTGTTTCGCATGGATTTGAAGCTAAGCCTTCTACATCACATTGATTTGCAGCTAAATCTTGTGTTTCGCATGGATTTGAAGCTAACTCGTTCGTATCGCATGCAGTTGTAGCTTAATAATGTATATCACAAGTATTTGTAGCTAAACCATTTGTTTTGCATGGATTTGAAGCTAAGCCTTCTACTTCGCATTCATTTGAAGCTAAATCATGTGTTTCGTATGGATTTGAATCTAAGCCTTGTCCTTCGAATTGATTTGAAGCTAAATCATGTGTCTCGCATGGAATTGAAGCTACCTCGTTTGTTCCTACAGTATTTAAAGCTATATCACTTATATCGCAAGTATTTGAAGCTAAAACATATGTGTCGCATGGATTTGAAGCTGAACCTACTACATCACATTGATTTGCAGCGAAATCATGTGTATCGCATGGATTTGAAGCTAAGTCGTTCGTTTCGCATGCAGTTGTAGCTTAATAATGTATATCACAAGTATTTGTAGCTAAACCATTTGTTTTTGCATGGATTTGAAGCTAAGCCTTCTACTTCGCATTCATTTGAAGCTAAATCATGTGTTTCGTATGGATTTGAATCTAAGCCTTGTCCTTCGAATTGATTTGAAGCTAAAACATATGTGTCGCATGGATTTGAAGCTGAACCTACTACATCGCATTGATTTGAAGCTAAATCTTGTGTATCGCATCGATTTGAAGCTAAACCTTCTACATCGCATTGGTTTGAAGCTAAATCATGTGAATCGCATGGATTTGAAGCTAACTCGTTCGTTCCGCATGCAGTTGTAGCTTAATAATGTATATCACAAGTATTTGTAGCTAAAACCATTTGTTTTGCGTGGATTTGAAGCTAAGCCTTCTACATCGCATTCATTTTGAAGCTAAATCATTTGTTTCGCATGGATTTGAATCTAAGCCATGTCCTTCGAATTGATTGAAGCTAAATCATGTGTTTCGTATGGATTTGAAGCTAAACCTTCTACATCGAATTGATTTGAAGCTAAATCATGTGTCTCGCAAGGATTTGAAGCTACCTCGTTTGTTCCTACAGTATTTAAATCTATATCACTTATATCGCAAGTATTTGAATCTAAAACATATGTGTCGCATGGATTTGAAGCTGAACCTACTACATCGCATTGATGTGAAGCTAAATCATGTGAATCGCATGGATTTGAAGCTAACTCGTTCGTTTCACATGCAGTTGTAGCTAAATGATATATATCACAAGTATTTGTAGCTAAACCATTTGTTTTGCATGGATTTGAAGCTAAGCCTTCTACTTCGCATTCATTTGAAGCTAAATCATGTGTTTCGCATGGATTTGAAGCCAACTCGTTCGTTTCGCATGCAGTTGTAGCTTAATAATATATATCACAAGTATTTGTAGCTAAACCATTTGTTTTGCATGGATTTGAAGCTAAGCCTTCTACTTCGCATTCATTTGAAGCTAAATCATTTGTTTCGCATGGATTTGAATCTAAGCCTTGTCCTTCGAATTGATTTGAAGCTAAATCATGTGTTTCGTATGGATTTGATGCTAAACCTTCTACATCGAATTGATTTGAAGCTAAATCATGTGTCTCGCATGGATTTGAAGCTACCTCGTTTGTTCCTACAGTATTTAAATCTATATCACTTATATCGCAAGTATTTGAAGCTAAAACATATGTGTCGCATGGATTTGAAGCTGAACCTACTACATCGCATTGATGTGAAGCTAAATCTTGTGTATCGCATGGATTTGAAGCTAAACCTACTACATCGCATTGGTTTGAAGCTAAATCATGTGAATCGCATGGATTTGAAGCTAACTCGTTCGTTTCGCATGCAGTTGTAGCTTAATAATGTATATCACCAGTATTTGTAGCTAAACCATTTGTTTTGCATGGATTTGAAGCTAAGCCTTCTACATCGCATTCATTTGAAGCTAAATCATTTGTTTCGCATGGATTTGAATCTAAGCGATGTCCTTCGAATTGATTTGAAGCTAAATCATGTGTTTCGTATGGATTTGAAGCTAAACCTTCTACATCGAATTGATTTGAAGCTAAATCATGTGTCTCGCATGGAATTGAAGCTACCTCGTTTGTTCCTACAGTATTTAAAGCTATATCACTTATATCGAAAGTATTTGAAGCTAAAACATATGTGTCGCATGGATTTGAAGCTGAACCTACTACATCGCATTGATTTGAAGCTAAATTTTGTGTATCGCATGGATTTGAAGCTAAACATCTACATCGCATTGGTTTGAATCTAAATCATGTGAATCGCATGGATTTGAAGCTAACTCGTTCGTTTCACATGCAGTTGTAGCTAAATGATATATATCACAAGTATTTGTAGCTAAACCATTTGTTTTGCATGGATTTGAAAGCTAAGCCTTCTACTTCGCATTCATTTGAAGCTAAATCATTTGTTTCGCATGGATTTGAATCTAAGCCTTGTCCTTCGAATTGATTTGAAGCTAAATCATGTGTTTCGTATGGATTTGAAGCCAAACCTTCTACATCGAATTAATTTGAAGCTAAATCATGTGTCTCGCATGGAATTGAAGCTACCTCGTTTGTTCCTACAGTATTTAAAGCTATATCACTTATATCGCAAGTATTTGAAGCTAAAACATATGTGTCGCATGGATTTTGAAGCTGAACCTACTACATCGCATTGATTTGAAGCTAAATCTTGTGTATCGCATGGATTTGAAGCTAAACCTTCTACATCGCATTGGTTTGAAGCTAAATCATGTGAATCGCATGGATTAGAAGCTAACTCGTTCGTTTCGCATGCAGTTGTAGCTTAATAATGTATATCACAAGTATTTGTAGCTAAACCATTTGTTTTGCATGGATTTGAAGCTAAGCCTTCTACTTCGCATTCATTTGAAGCTAAATCATTTGTTTCGCATGGATTTGAAGCTAAGCCTTCTACATCACATTGATTTGCAGCGAAATCATGTGTTTCGCATGGATTTGAAGCTAACTCGTTCGTTTCGCATGCAGTTGTAGCTTAATAATATATATCACAAGTATTTATAGCTAAACCATTTGTTTTGCATGGATTTGAAGCTAAGCCTTCTACATCGCATTCATTTGAAGCTAAATCATTTGTTTCGCATGGATTTGAATCTAAGCCTTGTCCTTCGAATTGATTTGAAGCCAAATCATTTGTTTCGCATGGATTTGAAGCTAAGCCTTCTACATCACATTGATTTGCAGCTAAATCTTGTGTTTCGCATGGATTTGAAGCTAACTCGTTCGTATCGCATGCAGTTGTAGCTTAATAATGTATATCACAAGTATTTGTAGCTAAACCATTTGTTTTGCATGGATTTGAAGCTAAGCCTTCTACTTCGCATTCATTTGAAGCTAAATCATGTGTTTCGTATGGATTTGAATCTAAGCCTTGTCCTTCGAATTGATTTGAAGCTAAATCATGTGTCTCGCATGGAATTGAAGCTACCTCGTTTGTTCCTACAGTATTTAAAGCTATATCACTTATATCGCAAGTATTTGAAGCTAAAACATATGTGTCGCATGGATTTGAAGCTGAACCTACTACATCACATTGATTTGCAGCGAAATCATGTGTATCGCATGGATTTGAAGCTAAGTCGTTCGTTTCGCATGCAGTTGTAGCTTAATAATGTATATCACAAGTATTTGTAGCTAAACCATTTGTTTTGCATGGATTTGAAGCTAAGCCTTCTACTTCGCATTCATTTGAAGCTAAATCATGTGTTTCGTATGGATTTGAATCTAAGCCTTGTCCTTCGAATTGATTTGAAGCTAAAACATATGTGTCGCATGGATTTGAAGCTGAACCTACTACATCGCATTGATTTGAAGCTAAATCTTGTGTATCGCATCGATTTGAAGCTAAACCTTCTACATCGCATTGGTTTGAAGCTAAATCATGTGAATCGCATGGATTTGAAGCTAACTCGTTCGTTCCGCATGCAGTTGTAGCTTAATAATGTATATCACAAGTATTTGTAGCTAAACCATTTGTTTTGCGTGGATTTGAAGCTAAGCCTTCTACATCGCATTCATTTGAAGCTAAATCATTTGTTTCGCATGGATTTGAATCTAAGCCATGTCCTTCGAATTGATTTGAAGCTAAATCATGTGTTTCGTATGGATTTGAAGCTAAACCTTCTACATCGAATTGATTTGTAGCTAAATCATGTGTCTCGCATGGAATTGAAGTTACCTCGTTTGTTCCTACAGTATTTAAATCTATATCACTTATATCGCAAGTATTTGAATCTAAAACATATGTGTCGCATGGATTTGAAGCTGAACCTACTACATCGCATTGATGTGAAGCTAAATCTTGTGTATCGCATGGATTTGAAGCTAAACCTTCTACATCGCATTGGTTTGAAGCTAAATCATGTGAATCGCATGGATTCGAAGCTAACTCGTTCGTTTCGCATGCAGTTGTAGCTTAATAATGTATATCACAAGTATTTGTAGCTAAACCATTTGTTTTGCATGGATTTGAAGCTAAGCCTTCTACTTCGCATTCATTTGAAGCTAAATCATTTGTTTCGCATGGATTTGAATCTAAACCTTGTCCTTCGAATTGATTTGAAGCTAAATCATGTGTTTCGTATGGATTTGATGCTAAACGTTCTACATCGAATTGATTTGAAGCTAAATCCTGTGTCTCGCATGGATTTGAAGCTACCTCGTTTGTTCCTACAGTATTTAAATCTATATCACTTATATCGCAAGTATTTGAATCTAAAACATATGTGTCGCATGGATTTGAAGCTGAACCTACTACATCGCATTGATGTGAAGCTAAATCTTGTGTATCGCATGGATTTGAAGCTAAACCTTCTACATCGCATTGGTTTGAAGCTAAATCATGTGAATCGCATGGATTTGAAGCTAACTCGTTCGTTTCGCATGCAGTTGTAGCTAAATGATATATATCACAAGTATTTGTAGCTAAACCATTTGTTTTGCATGGATTTGAAGCTAAGCCCTCTACTTCGCATTCATTTGAAGCTAAATCATTTGTTTCGCATGGATTTGAAGCTAAGCCTTCAACATCACATTGATTTGCAGCTAAATCATGTGTTTCGCATGGATTTGAAGCTAACTTGTTCGTTTCGCATGCAGTTGTAGCTTAATAATATATATCACAAGTATTTGTAGCTAAACCATTTGTTTTGCATGGATTTGAAGCTAAGCCTTCTACTTCGCATTCATTTGAAGCTAAATCATTTGTTTCGCATGGATTTGAATCTAAGCCTTGTCCTTCGAATTGATTTGAAGCTAAATCATGTGTTTCGTATGGATTTGAAGCCAAACCTTCTACATCGAATTAATTTGAAGCTAAATCATGTGTCTCGCATGGAATTGAAGCTACCTCGTTTGTTCTTACAGTATTTAAAGCTATATCACTTATATCGCAATTATTTGAAGCTAAAACATATGTGACGCATGGATTTGAAGCTGAACCTACTACATCGCATTGATTTGAAGCTAAATCTTGTGTATCGCATGGATTTGAAGCTAAACCTTCTACATCACATTGATTTGCAGCTAAATCATGTGAATCGCATGGATTTGAAGCTAACTCGTTCGTTTCGCATGCAGTTGTAGCTAAATGATATATATCACAAGTATTTGTAGCTAATCCATTTGTTTTGCATGGATTTGAAGCTAAGCCTTCTACTTCGCATTCATTTGAAGCTAAATCATTTGTTTCGCATGGATTTGAATCTAAGCCTTGTCCTTCGAATTGATTTGAAGCTAAATCATGTGTTTCGTATGGATTTGATGCTAAACCTTCTACATCGAATTGATTTGAAGCTAAATCATGTGTCTCGCATGGAGTTGAAGCTACCTCGTTTGTTCCTACAGTATTTAAATCTATATCACTTATATCGCAAGTATTTGAAGCTAAAACATATGTGTCGCATGGATTTGAAGCTGAAGCTACTACATCGCATTGATTTGAAGCTAACTCGTTCGTTTCGCATGCAGTTGTAGCTTAATAATGTATATCACAAGTATTTGTAGCTAAACCATTTGTTTTGCATGGATTTGAAGCTAAGCCCTCTACTTCGCATTCATTTGAAGCTAAATCATTTGTTTCGCATGGATTTGAAGCTAAGCCTTCTACATCACATTGATTTGCAGCGAAATCATGTGTTTCGCATGGATTTGAAGCTAACTCGTTCGTTTCGCATGCAGTTGTAGCTTAATAATGTATATCACAAGTATTTGTAGCTAAACCATTTGTTTTGCATGGATTTGAAGCTAAGCCTTCTACTTCGCATTCATTTGAAGCTAAATCATTTGTTTCGCATGGATTTGAATCTAAACCTTGTCCTTCGAATTGATTTGAAGCTAAATCATGTGTTTCGTATGGATTTGATGCTAAACGTTCTACATCGAATTGATTTGAAGCTAAATCCTGTGTCTCGCATGGATTTGAAGCTACCTCGTTTGTTCCTACAGTATTTAAATCTATATCACTTATATCGCAAGTATTTGAATCTAAAACATATGTGTCGCATGGATTTGAAGCTGAACCTACTACATCGCATTGATGTGAAGCTAAATCTTGTGTATCGCATGGATTTGAAGCTAAACCTTCTACATCGCATTGGTTTGAAGCTAAATCATGTGAATCGCATGGATTTGAAGCTAACTCGTTCGTTTCGCATGCAGTTGTAGCTAAATGATATATATCACAAGTATTTGTAGCTAAACCATTTGTTTTGCATGGATTTGAAGCTAAGCCCTCTACTTCGCATTCATTTGAAGCTAAATCATTTGTTTCGCATGGATTTGAAGCTAAGCCTTCTACATCACATTGATTTGCAGCTAAATCATGTGTTTCGCATGGATTTGAAGCTAACTTGTTCGTTTCGCATGCAGTTGTAGCTTAATAATATATATCACAAGTATTTGTAGCTAAACCATTTGTTTTGCATGGATTTGAAGCTAAGCCTTGTACTTCGCATTCATTTGAAGCTAAATCATTTGTTTCGCATGGATTTGAATCTAAGCCTTGTCCTTCGAATTGATTTGAAGCTAAATCATGTGTTTCGTATGGATTTGATGCTAAACCTTCTACATCGAATTGATTTGAAGCTAAATCATGTGTCTCGCATGGATTTGAAGCTACCTCGTTTGTTCCTACAGTATTTAAATCTATATCACTTATATCGCAAGTATTTGAATCTAAAACATATGTGTCGCATGGATTTGAAGCTGAACCTACTACATCGCATTGATGTGAAGCTAAATCTTGTGTATCGCATGGATTTGAAGCTAAACCTTCTACATCGCATTGGTTTGAAGCTAAATCATGTGAATCGCATGGATTTGAAGCTAACTCGTTCGTTTCACATGCAGTTGTAGCTAAATGATATATATCACAAGTATTTGTAGCTAAACCATTTGTTTTGCATGGATTTGAAGCTAAGCCTTCTACTTCGCATTCATTTGAAGCTAAATCATTTGTTTCGCATGGATTTGAAGCTAAGCCTTCTACATCACATTGATTTGCAGCTAAATCATGTGTTTCGCATGGATTTGAAGCCAACTCGTTCGTTTCGCATGCAGTTGTAGCTTAATAATATATATCACAAGTATTTGTAGCTAAACCATTTGTTTTGCATGGATTTGAAGCTAAGCCTTCCACTTCGCATTCATTTGAAGCTAAATCATTTGTTTCGCATGGATTTGAATCTAAGCCTTGTCCTTCGAATTGATTTGAAGCTAAATCATGTGTTTCGTATGGATTTGATGCTAAACCTTCTACATCGAATTGATTTGAAGCTAAATCATGTGTCTCGCATGGATTTGAAGCTACCTCGTTTGTTCCTACAGTATTCAAATCTATATCACTTATATCGCAAGTATTTGAAGCTAAAACATATGTGTCGCATGGATTTGAAGCTGAACCTACTACATCGCATTGATTTGAAGCTAAATCTTGTGTATCGCATGGATTTGAAGCTAAACCTGCTACATCGCATTGGTTTGAAGCTAAATCATGTGAATCGCATGGATTTGAAGCTAACTCGTTCGTTTCGCATGCAGTTGTAGCTTAATAATGTATATCACAAGTATTTGTAGCTAAACCATTTGTTTTGCATGGATTTGAAGCTAAGCCTTCTACATCGCATTCATTTGAAGCTAAATCATTTGTTTCGCATGGATTTGAATCTAAGCCATGTCCTTCGAATTGATTTGAAGCTAAATCATGTGTTTCGTATGGATTTGAAGCTAAACCTTCTACATCGAATTGATTTGAAGCTAAATCATGTGTCTCGCATGGATTTGAAGCTACCTCGTTTGTTCCTACAGTATTTAAAGCTATATCACATATATCGCAAGTATTTGAAGCTAAAACATATGTGTCGCATGGATTTGAAGCTAAGCCTTCTACATCACATTGATTTGCAGCTAAATCATGTGTTTCGCATGGATTTGAAGCTAACTCGTTCGTTTCGCATGCAGTTGTAGCTTAATAATGTATATCACAAGTATTTGTAGCTAAACCATTTGTTTTGCATGGATTTGAAGCTAAGCCTTCTACTTCGCATTCATTTGAAGCTAAATCATTTGTTTCGCATGGATTTGAATCTAAGCCTTGTCCTTCGAATTGATTTGAAGCTAAATCATGTGTTTCGTATGGATTTGAAGCCAAACCTTCTACATAGAATCAATTTGAAGCTAAATCATGTGTCTCGCATGGAATTGAAGCTACCTCGTTTGTTCCTACAGTATTTAAAGCTATATCACTTATATCGCAAGTATTTGAAGCTAAAACATATGTGTCGCATGGATTTGAAGCTGAACCTACTACATCGCATTGATTTGAAGCTAAATCTTGTGTATCGCATGGATTTAAAGCTAAACCTTCTACATCGCATTGGTTTGAAGCTAAATCATGTGAATCGCATGGAATTGAAGCTAACTCGTTCGTTTCGCATGCAGTTGTAGCTTAATAATGTATATCACAAGTATTTGTAGCTAAACCATTTGTTTTGCATGGATTTGAAGCTAAGCCTTCTACTTCGCATTCATTTGAAGCTAAATCATTTGTTTCGCATGGATTTGAATCTAAGCCTTGTCCTTCGAATTGATTTGAAGCTAAATCATGTGTTTCGTATGGATTTGATGCTAAACCTTCTACATCGAATTGATTTGAAGCTAAATCATGTATCTCGCATGGATTTGAAGCTACCTCGTTTGTTCCTACAGTATTTAAATCTATATCACTTATATCGCAAGTATTTGAAGCTAAAACATATGTGTCGCATGGATTTGAAGCTGAACCTACTACATCGCATTGATGTGAAGCTAAATCTTGTGTATCGCATGGATTTGAAGCTAAACCTTCTACATCGCATTGGTATGAAGCTAAATCATGTGAATCGCATGGATTTGAAGCTAACTCGTTCGTTTCACATGCAGTTGTAGCTAAATGATATATATATCACAAGTATTTGTAGCTAAACCATTTGTTTTGAATGGATTTGAAGCTAAGCCTTCTACTTCGCATTCATTTGAAGCTAAATCATTTGTTTCGCATGTATTTGAAGCTAAGCCTTCTGCATCACATTGATTTGCAGCTAAATCATGTGTTTCGCATGGATTTGAAGCTAACTCGTTCGTTTCGCATGCAGTTGTAGCTTAATAATGTATATCACAAGTATTTGTAGCTAAACCATTTGTTTTGCATGGATTTGAAGCTAAGCCTTCTACTTCGCATTCATTTGAAGCTAAATCATTTGTTTCGCATGGATTTGAATCTAAGCCTTGTCCTTCGAATTGATTTGAAGCTAAATCATGTGTTTCGTATGGATTTGAAGCCAAACCTTCTACATCGAATTAATTTGAAGCTAAATCATGTGTCTCGCATAGAATTGAAGCTACCTCGTTTGTTCCCACAGTATTTAAAGCTATATCACTTATATCGCATTCATTTGAAGCTAAATCATTTGTTTCGCATGGATTTGAATCTAAGCCTTGTCCTTCGAATTGATTTGAAGCTAAATCATGTGTTTCGTATGGATTTGATGCTAAACCTTCTACATCGAATTGATTTGAAGCTAAATCATGTGTCTCGCATGGATTTGAAGCTATCTCGTTTGTTCCTACAGTATTTAAATCTATATCACTTATATCGCAAGTATTGCAAGCTAAAACATATGTGTCGCATGGATTTGAAGCTGAACCTACTACATCGCATTGATGTGAAGCTAAATCTTGTGTATCGCATGGTTTTGAAGCTAAACCTTCTAGATCGCATTGGTTTGAAGCTAAATCATGTGAATCGCATGGAATTGAAGCTAACTCGTTCGTTTCGCATGCAGTTGTAGCTTAATAATGTATATCGCAAGTATTTGTAGCTAAACCATTTGTTTTGCATGGATTTGAAGCTAAGCCTTCTACATCGCATTCATTTGAAACTAAATCATTTGTTTCGCATGGATTTGAATCTAAGCCATGTCCTTCGAATTGATTTGAAGCTAAATCATGTGTTTCGTATGGATTTGAAGCTAAACCTTCTACATCGAATTGATTTGAAGCTAAATCATGTGTCTCGCATGGAATTGAAGCTACCTCGTTTGTTCCTACAGTATTTAAAGCTATATCACTTATATCGCAAGTATTTGAAGCTAAAACATATGTGTCGCATGGATTTGAAGCTGAACCTACTACATCGCATTGATTTGAAGCTAAATCTTGTGTATCGCATGGATTTGAAGCTAAGTCGTTCGTATCGCATGCTGTTGTAGCTTAATAATGTATATCACAAGTATTTGTAGCTAAACCATTTGTTTTGCATGGATTTGAAGCTAAGCCTTCTACTTCGCATTCATTTGAAGCTAAATCATTTGTTTCGCATGGATTTGAAGCAAACCATCTACATCGCATTGATTTGCAGCTAAATCATGTGTTTCGCATGGATTTGAAGCTAACTCGTTCGTTTCGCATGCAGTTGTAGCTTAATAATGTATATCACAAGTATTTGTAGCTAAACCATTTGTTTTGCATGGATTTGAAGCTAAGCCTTCTACTTCGCATTCATTTGAAGCTAAATCATTTGTTTCGCATCAATTTGAAGCTAAGCCTTCTACATCACATTGATTTGCTGCTAAATCATGTGTTTCGCATGGATTTGAAGCTAACTCGTTCGTTTCGCATGCAGTTGTAGCTTAATAATGTATATCACAAGTATTTGTACCTAAACCATTTGTTTTGCATGGATTTGAAGCTAAGCCTTCTACTTCGCATTCATTTGAAGCTAAATCATTTGTTTCGTATGGATTTGCAGCTAAGCCTTCTACATCACATTGATTTGCAGCTAAATCATGTGTTTCGCATGGATTTGAAGCTAACTCGTTCGTTTCACATGCAGTTGTAGCTTAATAATGTATATCACAAGTATTTGTAGCTAAACCATTTGTTTTGCATGGATTTGAAGCTAAGCCTTCTACATCGCATTCATTTGAAGCTAAATCATTTTTTTCGCATGGATTTGAACCTAAGCCATGTCCTTCGAATTGATTTGAAGCTAAATCATGTGTTTCGTATGGATTTGAAGCTAAACCTTCTACATCGAATTGATTTGAAGCTAAATCGTGTGTCTCGCATGGAATTGAAGCTACCTCGTTTGTTCCTACAGTATTTAAAGCTATATCACTTATATCGCAAGTATTTGAAGCTAAAACATATGTGTCGCATGGATTTGAAGCTGAACCTACTACATCGCATTGATTTGAAGCTAAATCTTGTGTATCGCATGGATTTGAAGCTAAACCTTCTACATCGCATTGGTTTGAAGCTAAATCATGTGAATCGCATGGATTTGAAGCTAACTCGTTCGTTTCACATGCAGTTGTAGCTAAATGATATATATCACAAGTATTTGTAGCTAAACCATTTGTTTTGCATGGATTTGAAGCTAAGCCTTCTACTTCGCATTCATTTGAAGCTAAATCATTTGTTTCGCATGGATTTGAAGCTAAGCCTTCTACATCACATTGATTTGCAGCTAAATCATGTGTTTCGCATGGATTTGAAGCCAACTCGTTCGTTTCGCATGCAGTTGTAGCTTAATAATATATATCACAAGTATTTGTAGCTAAACCATTTGTTTTGCATGGATTTGAAGCTAAGCCTTCTACTTCGCATTCATTTGAAGCTAAATCATTTGTTTCGCATGGATTTGAATCTAAGCCTTGTCCTTCGAATTGATTTCAAGCTAAATCATGTGTTTCGTATGGATTTGATGCTAAACCTTCTACATCGAATTGATTTGAAGCTAAATCATGTGTCTCGCATGGATTTGAAGCTACCTCGTTTGTTCCTACAGTATTTAAATCTATATCACTTATATCGCAAGTATTTGAAGCTAAAACATATGTGTCGCATGGATTTGAAGCTGAACCTGCTACATCGCATTGATTTGAAGCTAAATCTTGTGTATCGCATGGATTTGAAGCTAAACCTTCTACATCGCATTGGTTTGAAGCTAAATCATGTCAATCGCATGGATTTGAAGCTAACTCGTTCGTTTCGCATGCAGTTGTAGCTTAATAATGTATATCACAAGTATTTGTAGCTAAACCATTTGTTTTGCATGGATTTGAAGCTAAGCCTTCTACATCGCATTCATTTGAAGCTAAATCATTTGTTTCGCATGGATTTGAATCTAAGCCATGTCCTTCGAATTGATTTGAAGCTAAATCATGTGTTTCGTATGGATTTGAAGCTAAACCTTCTACATCGAATTGATTTGAAGCTAAATCATGTGTCTCGCATGGAATTGAAGCTACCTCGTTTGTTCCTACAGTATTTAAAGCTATATCACTTATATCGCAAGTATTCGAAGCTAAAACATATGTGTCGCATGGATTTGAAGCTGAACCTACTACATCGCATTGATTTGAAGCTAAATTTTGTGTATCGCATGGATTTGAAGCTAAACCATCTACATCGCATTGGTTTGAAGCTAAATCATGTGAATCGCATGGATTTGAAGCTAACTCGTTCGTTTCACATGCAGTTGTAGCTAAATGATATATATCACAAGTATTTGTAGCTAAATCATTTGTTTCGCATGGATTTGAATCTAAGCCATGTCCTTCGAATTGATTTGAAGCTAAATCATGTGTTTCGTATGGATTTGAAGCTAAACCTTCTACATCGAATTGATTTGAACCTAAATCATGTGTCTCGCATGGAATTGAAGCTACCTCGTTTGTTCCTACAGTATTTAAAGCTATATCACTTATATCGCAAGTATTTGAAGCTAAAACATATGTGTCGCATGGATTTGAAGCTGAACCTACTACATCGCATTGATTTGAAGCTAAATCTTGTGTATCGCATGGATTTGAAGCTAAACCTTCTACATCGCATTGGTTTGAAGCTAAATCATGTGAATCGCATGGATTTGATGCTAACTCGTTCGTTTCGCATGCTGTTGTAGCTAAATGATATATATCACAAGTATTTGTAGCTAATCCATTTGTTTTGCATGGATTTGAAGCTAAGCCCTCTACTTCGCATTCATTTGAAGCTAAATCATTTGTTTCGTATGGATTTGAAGCTAAGCCTTCTACATCACATTGATTTGCAGCGAAATCGTGTGTTTCGCATGGATTTGAAGCTAACTCGTTCGTTTCGCATGCAGTTGTAGCTTAATAATGTATATCACAAGTATTTGTAGCTAAACCATTTGTTTTGCATGGATTTGAAGCTAAGCCTTCTACTTCGCATTCATTTGAAGCTAAATCATTTGTTTCGCATTGATTTGAATCTAAGCCTTGTCCTTCGAATTGATTTGCAGCTAAATCATGTGTTTCGTATGGATTTGATGCTAAACCTTCTACATCGAATTGATTTGAAGCTAAATCATGTGTCTCGCATGGATTTGAAGCTACCTCGTTTGTTCCTACAGTATTTAAATCTATATCACTTATATCGCAAGTATTTGAAGCTAAAACATATGTGTCGCATGGATTTGAAGCTGAACCTACTACATCGCATTGATGTGAAGCTAAATCTTGTGTATCGCATGGATTTGAAGCTAAACCTTCTACATCGCATTGGTTTGAAGCTAAATCATGTGAATCGCATGGAATTGAAGCTAACTCTTTCTTTTCGCATGCAGTTGTAGCTTAATAATGTATATCACAAGTATTTGTAGATAAACCATTTGTTTTGCATGGATTTGAAGCTAAGCCTTCTACTTCGCATTCATTTGAAGCTAAATCATTTGTTTCGCATGGATTTGAATCTAAGCCTTGTCCTTCGAATTGATTTGAAGCTAAATCATGTGTTTCGTATGGATTTGATGCTAAACCTTCTACATCGAATTGATTTGAAGCTAAATCATGTATCTCGCATGGATTTGAAGCTACCTCGTTTGTTCCTACAGTATTTAAATCTACATCACTTATATCGCAAGTATTTGAAGCTAAAACATATGTGTCGCATGGATTTGAAGCTGAACCTACTACATCGCATTGATGTGAAGCTAAATCTTGTGTATCGCATGGATTTGAAGCTAAACCTTCTACATCGCATTGGTATGAAGCTAAATCATGTGAATCGCATGGATTTGAAGCTAACTCGTTCGTTTCACATGCAGTTGTAGCTAAATGATATATATCACAAGTATTTGTAGCTAAACCATTTGTTTTGAATGGATTTGAAGCTAAGCCTTCTACTTCGCATTCATTTGAAGCTAAATCATTTGTTTCGCATGTATTTGAAGCTAAGCCTTCTGCATCACATTGATTTGCAGCTAAATCATGTGTTTCGCATGGATTTGAAGCTAACTCGTTCGTTTCGCATGCAGTTGTAGCTTAATAATGTATATCACAAGTATTTGTAGCTAAACCATTTGTTTTGCATGGATTTGAAGCTAAGCCTTCTACTTCGCATTCATTTGAAGCTAAATCATTTGTTTCGCATGGATTTGAATCTAAGCCTTGTCCTTCGAATTGATTTGAAGCTAAATCATGTGTTTCGTATGGATTTGAAGCCAAACCTTCTACATCGAATTAATTTGAAGCTAAATCATGTGTCTCGCATAGAATTGAAGCTACCTCGTTTGTTCCTACAGTATTTAAAGCTATATCACTTATATCGCAAGTATTTGAAGCTAAAACATATGTGTCGCATGGATTTGAAGCTGAACCTACTACATCGCATTGATTTGAAGCTAAATCTTGTGTATCGCATGGATTTGAAGCTAAACCTTCTACATCGCATTGGTTTGAAGCTAAATCATGTGAATCGCATGGATTTGAAGCTAACTCGTTCGTTTCGCATGCAGTTGTAGCTAAATGATATATATCACAAGTATTTGTAGCTAATCCATTTGTTTTGCATGGATTTGAAGATAAGCCCTCTACTTCGCATTCATTTGAAGTTAAATCATTTGTTTCGCATGGATTTGAAGCTAAGCCTTCTACATCACATTGATTTGCAGCGAAATCATGTGTTTCGCATGGATTTGAAGCTAACTCGTTCGTTTCGCATGCAGTTGTAGCTTAATAATATATATCACAAGTATTTGTAGCTAAACCATTTGTTTTGCATGGATTTGAAGCTAAGCCTTCTAGATCGCATTGGTTTGAAGCTAAATCATGTGAATCGCATGGAATTGAAGCTAACTCGTTCGTTTCGCATGCAGTTGTAGCTTAATAATGTATATCGCAAGTATTTGTAGCTAAACCATTTGTTTTGCATGGATTTGAAGCTAAGCCTTCTACATCGCATTCATTTGAAGCTAAATCATTTGTTTCGCGTGGATTTGAATCTAAGCCATGTCCTTCGAATTGATTTGAAGCTAAATCATGTGTTTCGTATGGATTTGATGCTAAACCTTCTACATCGAATTGATTTGAAGCTAAATCATGTGTCTCGCATGGATTTGAAGCTACCTCGTTTGTTCCTACAGTATTTAAATCTAGATCACTTATATCGCAAGTATTGCAAGCTAAAACATATGTGTCGCATGGATTTGAAGCTGAACCTACTACATCGCATTGATGTGAAGCTAAATCTTGTGTATCGCATGGTTTTGAAGCTAAACCTTCTAGATCGCATTGGTTTGAAGCTAAATCATGTGAATCGCATGGAATTGAAGCTAACTCGTTCGTTTCGCATGCAGTTGTAGCTTAATAATGTATATCGCAAGTATTTGTAGCTAAACCATTTGTTTTGCATGGATTTGAAGCTAAGCCTTCTACATCGCATTCATTTGAAGCTAAATCATTTGTTTCGCATGGATTTGAATCTAAGCCATGTCCTTCGAATTGATTTGAAGCTAAATCATGTGTTTCGTATGGATTTGAAGCTAAACCTTCTACATCGAATTGATTTGAAGCTAAATCATGTGTCTCGCATGGAATTGAAGCTACCCCGTTTGTTCCTACAGTATTTAAAGATATATCACTTATATCGCAAGTATTTGAAGCTAAAACATATGTGTCGCATGGATTTGAAGCTGAACCTACTACATCGCATTGATTTGAAGCTAAATCTTGTGTATCGCATGGATTTGAAGCTAAGTCGTTCGTATCGCATGCTGTTGTAGCTTAATAATGTATATCACAAGTATTTGTAGCTAAACCATTTGTTTTGCATGGATTTGAAGCTAAGCCTTCTACTTCGCATTCATTTGAAGCTAAATCATTTGTTTCGCATGGATTTGAAGCAAACCATCTACATCGCATTGATTTGCAGCTAAATCATGTGTTTCGCATGGATTTGAAGCTAACTCGTTCGTTTCGCATGCAGTTGTAGCTTAATAATGTATATCACAAGTATTTGTAGCTAAACCATTTGTTTTGCATGGATTTGAAGCTAAGCCTTCTACTTCGCATTCATTTGAAGCTAAATCATTTGTTTCGCATCAATTTGAAGCTAAGCCTTCTACATCACATTGATTTGCTGCTAAATCATGTGTTTCGCATGGATTTGAAGCTAACTCGTTCGTTTCGCATGCAGTTGTAGCTTAATAATGTATATCACAAGTATTTGTACCTAAACCATTTGTTTTGCATGGATTTGAAGCTAAGCCTTCTACTTAGCATTCATTTGAAGCTAAATCATTTGTTTCGTATGGATTTGCAGCTAAGCCTTCTACATCACATTGATTTGCAGCTAAATCATGTGTTTCGCATGGATTTGAAGCTAACTCGTTCGTTTCACATGCAGTTGTAGCTTAATAATGTATATCACAAGTATTTGTAGCTAAACCATTTGTTTTGCATGGATTTGAAGCTAAGCCTTCTACTTCGCATTCATTTGAAGCTAAATCATTTGTTTCGCATGGATTTGAATCTAAGCCTTGTCCTTCGAATTGATTTGAAGCTAAATCATGTGTTTCGTATGGATTTGAAGCCAAACCTTCTACATCGAATTGATTTGAAGCTAAATCATGTGTCTCGCATGGAATTGAAGCTACCTCGTTTGTTCCTACAGTATTTAAAGCTATATCACTTATATCGCAAGTATTTGAAACAAAAACATATGTATCGCATGGATTTGAAGCTGAACCTACTACATCGCATTGATTTGAAGCTAAATCTTGTGTATCGCATGGATTTGAAGCTAAACCTTCTACATCGCATTGGTTTGAAGCTAAATCATGTGAATCGCATGGATTTGAAGCTAACTCGTTCGTTTCACATGCAGTTGTAGCTAAATGATATATATCACAAGTATTTGTAGCTAAACCATTTGTTTTGCATGGATTTGAAGCTAAGCCTTCTACTTCGCATTCATTTGAAACTAAATCATTTGTTTCGCATGGACTTGAAGCTAAGCCTTCTACATCACATTGATTTGCAGCTAAATCATGTGTTTCGCATGGATTTGAAGCTAACTCGTTCGTTTCGCATGCAGTTGTAGCTTAATAATGTATATCACAAGTATTTGTAGCTAAACCATTTGTTTTGCATGGATTTGAAGCTAAGCCTTCTACTTCGCATTCATTTGAAGCTAAATCATTTGTTTCGCATGGATTTGAATCTAAGCCTTGTCCTTCGAATTGATTTGCAGCTAAATCATGTGTTTCGCATGGATTTGAAGCTAACTCGTTCGTTTCGCATGCAGTTGTAGCTTAATAATGTATATCACAAGTATTTGTAGCTAAACCATTTGTTTTGCATGGATTTGAAGCTAAGCCTTCTACTTCGCATTCATTTGAAGCTAAATCATTTGTTTCGCATGGATTTGAATCTAAGCCTTGTCCTTCGAATTGATTTGAAGCTAAATCATGTGTTTCGTATGGATTTGAAGCCAAATCTTCTACATCGAATAAATTTGAAGCTAACTCATGTGTCTCGCATGGAATTGAAGCTACCTCGTTTGTTCCTACAGTATTTAAAGCTATATCACTTATATCGCAAGTATTTGAAGCTAAAACATATGTGTCGCATGGATTTGAAGCTGAACCTACTACATCGCATTGATTTGAAGCTAAATCTTGTGTATCGCATGGATTTGAAGCTAAACCTTCTACATCGCATTGGTTTGAAGCTAAATCAAGTGAATCGCATGGATTTGAAGCTAACTCGTTCGTTTCACATGCAGTTGTAGCTAAATGATATATATCACAAGTATTTGTAGCTAAACCATTTGTTTTGCATGGATTTGAAGCTAAGCCTTCTACATCGCATTCATTTGAAGCTAAGTCATTTGTTTCGCATGGATTTGAATCTAAGCCATGTCCTTCGAATTGATTTGAAGCTAAATCATGTGTTTCGTATGTATTTGAAGCTAAACCTTCTACATCGAATTGATTTGAAGCTAAATCATGTGTCTCGCATGGAATTGAAGCTGCCTCGTTTGTTCCTACAGTATTTAAAGCTATATCACTTATATCGCAAGTATTTGAAGCTAAAACATATATGTCGCATGGATTTGAAGCTGAACCTACTACATCGCATTGATTTGAAGCTAAATCTTGTGTATCTCATGGATTTGAAGCTAAACCATCTACATCGCATTGATTTGCAGCTAAATCATGTGTTTCACATGGATTTGAAGCTAACTCGTTCGTTTCGCATGCAGTTGTAGCTTAATAATGTATATCACAAGTATTTGTAGCTAAACCATTTGTTTTGCATGGATTTGAAGCTAAGCCTTCTACTTCGCATTCATTTGAAGCTAAATCATTTGTTTCGCATCAATTTGAAGCTAAGCCTTCTACATCACATTGATTTGCTGCTAAATCATGTGTTTCGCATGGATTTGAAGCTAACTCGTTCGTTTCGCATGCAGTTGTAGCTTAATAATGTATATCACAAGTATTTGTACCTAAACCATTTGTTTTGCATGGATTTGAAGCTAAGCCTTCTACTTCGCATTCATTTGAAGCTAAATCATTTGTTTCGTATGGATTTGCAGCTAAGCCTTCTACATCACATTGATTTGCAGCTAAATCATGTGTTTCGCATGGATTTGAAGCTAACTCGTTCGTTTCACATGCAGTTGTAGCTTAATAATGTATATCACAAGTATTTGTAGCTAAACCATTTGTTTTGCATGGATTTGAAGCTAAGCCTTCTACTTCGCATTCATTTGAAGCTAAATCATTTGTTTCGCATGGATTTGAAGCTAAGCCTTCTACATCACATTGATTTGCAGCTAAATCATGTGTTTCGCATGGATTTGAAGCTAACTCGTTCGTTTCGCATGCAGTTGTAGCTTAATAATGTATATCACAAGTATTTGTAGCTAAACCATTTGTTTTGCATGGATTTGAAGCTAAGCCTTCTACTTCGCATTCATTTGAAGCTAAATCATTTGTTTCGCATGGATTTGAATCTAAGCCTTGTCCTTCGAATTGATTTGAAGCTAAATCATGTGTTTCGTATGGATTTGAAGCCAAATCTTCTACATCGAATAAATTTGAAGCTAACTCATGTGTCTCGCATGGAATTGAAGCTACCTCGTTTGTTCCTACAGTATTTAAAGCTATATCACTTATATCGCAAGTATTTGAAGCTAAAACATATGTGTCGCATGGATTTGAAGCTGAACCTACTACATCGCATTGTTTTGAAGCTAAATCTTGTGTATCGCATGGATTTGAAGCTAAACCTTCTACATCGCATTGGTTTGAAGCTAAATCAAGTGAATCGCATGGATTTGAAGCTAACTCGTTCGTTTCACATGCAGTTGTAGCTAAATGATATATATCACAAGTATTTGTAGCTAAACCATTTGTTTTGCATGGATTTGAAGCTAAGCCTTCTACATCGCATTCATTTGAAGCTAAGTCATTTGTTTCGCATGGATTTGAATCTAAGCCATGTCCTTCGAATTGATTTGAAGCTAAATCATGTGTTTCGTATGTATTTGAAGCTAAACCTTCTACATCGAATTGATTTGAAGCTAAATCATGTGTCTCGCATGGAATTGAAGCTGCCTCGTTTGTTCCTACAGTATTTAAAGCTATATCACTTATATCGCAAGTATTTGAAGCTAAAACATATATGTCGCATGGATTTGAAGCTGAACCTACTACATCGCATTGATTTGAAGCTAAATCTTGTGTATCTCATGGATTTGAAGCTAAACCTTCTACATCGCATTGGTTTGAAGCTAAATCACGTGAATCGCATGGAATTGAAGCTAACTCGTTCGTTTCGCATGCAGTTGTAGCTTAATAATGTATATCGCAAGTATTTGTAGCTAAACCATTTGTTTCGTATGGATTTGCAGCTAAACCTTCTACATCACATTGATTTGCAGCTAAATCATGTGTTTCGCATGGATTTGAAGCTAACTCGTTCGTTTCGCATGCAGTTGTAGCTTAATAATGTATATCACAAGTATTTGTAGCTAAACCATTTGTTTTGCATGGATTTGAAGCTAAGCCTTCTACTTCGCATTCATTTGAAGCTAAATCATTTGTTTCGCATGGATTTGAATCTAAGCCTTGTCCTTCGAATTGATTTGAAGCTAAATCATGTGTTTCGTATGGATTTGATGCTAAACCTTCTACATCGAATTGATTTGAAGCTAAATCATGTGTCTCGCATGGATTTGAAGCTACCTCGTTTGTTCCTACAGTATTTAAATCTATATCACTTATATCGCAAGTATTGCAAGCTAAAACATATGTGTCGCATGGATTTGAAGCTGAACCTACTACATCGCATTGATGTGAAGCTAAATCTTGTGTATCGCATGGTTTTGAAGCTAAACCTACTAGATCGCATTGGTTTGAAGCTAAATCATGTGAATCGCATGGAATTGAAGCTAACTCGTTCGTTTCGCATGCAGTTGTAGCTTAATAATGTATATCGCAAGTATTTGTAGCTAAACCATTTGTTTTGCATGGATTTGAAGCTAAGCCTTCTACATCGCATTCATTTGAAGCTAAATCATTTGTTTCGCATGGATTTGAATCTAAGCCATGTCCTTCGAATTGATTTGAAGCTAAATCATGTGTTTCGTATGGATTTGAAGCTAAACCTTCTACATCGAATTGATTTGAAGCTAAATCATGTGTCTCGCATGGAATTGAAGCTACCTCGTTTGTTCCTACAGTATTTAAAGCTATATCACTTATATCGCAAGTATTTGAAGCTAAAACATATGTGTCGCATGGATTTGAAGCTGAACCTACTACATCGCATTGATTTGAAGCTAAATCTTGTGTATCGCATGGATTTGAAGCTAAGTCGTTCGTATCGCATGCTGTTGTAGCTTAATAATGTATATCACAAGTATTTGTAGCTAAACCATTTGTTTTGCATGGATTTGAAGCTAAGCCTTCTACTTCGCATTCATTTGAAGCTAAATCATTTGTTTCGCATGGATTTGAAGCAAACCATCTACATCGCATTGATTTGCAGCTAAATCATGTGTTTCGCATGGATTTGAAGCTAACTCGTTCGTTTCGCATGCAGTTGTAGCTTAATAATGTATATCACAAGTATATGTAGCTAAACCATTTGTTTTGCATGGATTTGAAGCTAAGCCTTCTACTTCGCATTCATTTGAAACTAAATCATTTGTTTCGCATGGATTTGAAGCTAAGCCTTCTACATCACATTGATTTGCAGCTAAATCATGTGTTTCGCATGGATTTGAAGCTAACTCGTTCGTTTCGCATGCAGTTGTAGCTTAATAATGTATATCACAAGTATTTGTAGCTAAACCATTTGTTTTGCATGGATTTGAAGTTAAGCCTTCTACATCGCATTCATTTGAAGCTAAATCATTTGTTTCGCATGGATTTGAATCTAAGCCTTGTCCTTCGAATTGATTTGAAGCTAAATCATGTGTTTCGTATGGATTTGAAGCTAAACCTTCTACATCGAATTGATTTGAAGCTAAATCATGTGTCTCGCATGGAATTGAAGCTACCTCGTTTGTTCCTACAGTATTTAAAGCTATATCACTTATATCGCAAGTATTTGAAGCTAAAACATATGTGTCGCATGGATTTGAAGCTGAACCTACTACATCGTATTGATTTGAAGCTAAATCTTGTGTATCGCATGGATTTGAAGCTAAGTCGTTCGTATCGCATGCTGTTGTAGCTTAATAATGTATATCACAAGTATTTGTAGCTAAACCATTTGTTTTGCATGGATTTGAAGCTAAGCCTTCTACTTCGCATTCATTTGAAGCTAAATCATTTGTTTCGCATGGATTTGAAGCAAACCATCTACATCGCATTGATTTGCAGCTAAATCATGTGTTTCGCATGGATTTGAAGCTAACTCGTTCGTTTCGCATGCAGTTGTAGCTTAATAATGTATATCACAAGTATTTGTAGCTAAACCATTTGTTTTGCATGGATTTGAAGCTAAGCCTTCTACTTCGCATTCATTTGAAGCTAAATCATTTGTTTCGCATGGATTTGAAGCTAAGCCTTCTACATCACATTGATTTGCAGCTAAATCATGTGTTTCGCATGGATTTGAAGCTAACTCGTTCGTTTCGCATGCAGTTGTAGCTTAATAATGTATATCACAAGTATTTGTAGCTAAACCATTTGTTTTGCATGGATTTGAAGCTAAGCCTTCTACTTCGCATTCATTTGAAGCTAAATCATTTGTTTCGCATGGATTTGAATCTAAGCCTTGTCCTTCGAATTGATTTGAAGCTAAATCATGTGTTTCGTATGGATTTGAAGCCAAATCTTCTACATCGAATAAATTTGAAGCTAACTCATGTGTCTCGCATGGAATTGAAGCTACCTCGTTTGTTCCTACAGTATTTAAAGCTATATCACTTATATCGCAAGTATTTGAAGCTAAAACATATGTGTCGCATGGATTTGAAGCTGAACCTACTACATCGCATTGTTTTGAAGCTAAATCTTGTGTATCGCATGGATTTGAAGCTAAACCTTCTACATCGCATTGGTTTGAAGCTAAATCAAGTGAATCGCATGGATTTGAAGCTAACTCGTTCGTTTCACATGCAGTTGTAGCTAAATGATATATATCACAAGTATTTGTAGCTAAACCATTTGTTTTGCATGGATTTGAAGCTAAGCCTTCTACATCGCATTCATTTGAAGCTAAGTCATTTGTTTCGCATGGATTTGAATCTAAGCCATGTCCTTCGAATTGATTTGAAGCTAAATCATGTGTTTCGTATGTATTTGAAGCTAAACCTTCTACATCGAATTGATTTGAAGCTAAATCATGTGTCTCGCATGGAATTGAAGCTGCCTCGTTTGTTCCTACAGTATTTAAAGCTATATCACTTATATCGCAAGTATTTGAAGCTAAAACATATATGTCGCATGGATTTGAAGCTGAACCTACTACATCGCATTGATTTGAAGCTAAATCTTGTGTATCTCATGGATTTGAAGCTAAACCTTCTACATCGCATTGGTTTGAAGCTAAATCACGTGAATCGCATGGAATTGAAGCTAACTCGTTCGTTTCGCATGCAGTTGTAGCTTAATAATGTATATCGCAAGTATTTGTAGCTAAACCATTTGTTTCGTATGGATTTGCAGCTAAACCTTCTACATCACATTGATTTGCAGCTAAATCATGTGTTTCGCATGGATTTGAAGCTAACTCGTTCGTTTCGCATGCAGTTGTAGCTTAATAATGTATATCACAAGTATTTGTAGCTAAACCATTTGTTTTGCATGGATTTGAAGCTAAGCCTTCTACTTCGCATTCATTTGAAGCTAAATCATTTGTTTCGCATGGATTTGAATCTAAGCCTTGTCCTTCGAATTGATTTGAAGCTAAATCATGTGTTTCGTATGGATTTGATGCTAAACCTTCTACATCGAATTGATTTGAAGCTAAATCATGTGTCTCGCATGGATTTGAAGCTACCTCGTTTGTTCCTACAGTATTTAAATCTATATCACTTATATCGCAAGTATTGCAAGCTAAAACATATGTGTCGCATGGATTTGAAGCTGAACCTACTACATCGCATTGATGTGAAGCTAAATCTTGTGTATCGCATGGTTTTGAAGCTAAACCTACTAGATCGCATTGGTTTGAAGCTAAATCATGTGAATCGCATGGAATTGAAGCTAACTCGTTCGTTTCGCATGCAGTTGTAGCTTAATAATGTATATCGCAAGTATTTGTAGCTAAACCATTTGTTTTGCATGGATTTGAAGCTAAGCCTTCTACATCGCATTCATTTGAAGCTAAATCATTTGTTTCGCATGGATTTGAATCTAAGCCATGTCCTTCGAATTGATTTGAAGCTAAATCATGTGTTTCGTATGGATTTGAAGCTAAACCTTCTACATCGAATTGATTTGAAGCTAAATCATGTGTCTCGCATGGAATTGAAGCTACCTCGTTTGTTCCTACAGTATTTAAAGCTATATCACTTATATCGCAAGTATTTGAAGCTAAAACATATGTGTCGCATGGATTTGAAGCTGAACCTACTACATCGCATTGATTTGAAGCTAAATCTTGTGTATCGCATGGATTTGAAGCTAAGTCGTTCGTATCGCATGCTGTTGTAGCTTAATAATGTATATCACAAGTATTTGTAGCTAAACCATTTGTTTTGCATGGATTTGAAGCTAAGCCTTCTACTTCGCATTCATTTGAAGCTAAATCATTTGTTTCGCATGGATTTGAAGCAAACCATCTACATCGCATTGATTTGCAGCTAAATCATGTGTTTCGCATGGATTTGAAGCTAACTCGTTCGTTTCGCATGCAGTTGTAGCTTAATAATGTATATCACAAGTATATGTAGCTAAACCATTTGTTTTGCATGGATTTGAAGCTAAGCCTTCTACTTCGCATTCATTTGAAACTAAATCATTTGTTTCGCATGGATTTGAAGCTAAGCCTTCTACATCACATTGATTTGCAGCTAAATCATGTGTTTCGCATGGATTTGAAGCTAACTCGTTCGTTTCGCATGCAGTTGTAGCTTAATAATGTATATCACAAGTATTTGTAGCTAAACCATTTGTTTTGCATGGATTTGAAGTTAAGCCTTCTACATCGCATTCATTTGAAGCTAAATCATTTGTTTCGCATGGATTTGAATCTAAGCCTTGTCCTTCGAATTGATTTGAAGCTAAATCATGTGTTTCGTATGGATTTGAAGCTAAACCTTCTACATCGAATTGATTTGAAGCTAAATCATGTGTCTCGCATGGAATTGAAGCTACCTCGTTTGTTCCTACAGTATTTAAAGCTATATCACTTATATCGCAAGTATTTGAAGCTAAAACATATGTGTCGCATGGATTTGAAGCTGAACCTACTACATCGTATTGATTTGAAGCTAAATCTTGTGTATCGCATGGATTTGAAGCTAAGTCGTTCGTATCGCATGCTGTTGTAGCTTAATAATGTATATCACAAGTATTTGTAGCTAAACCATTTGTTTTGCATGGATTTGAAGCTAAGCCTTCTACTTCGCATTCATTTGAAGCTAAATCATTTGTTTCGCATGGATTTGAAGCAAACCATCTACATCGCATTGATTTGCAGCTAAATCATGTGTTTCGCATGGATTTGAAGCTAACTCGTTCGTTTCGCATGCAGTTGTAGCTTAATAATGTATATCACAAGTATTTGTAGCTAAACCATTTGTTTTGCATGGATTTGAAGCTAAGCCTTCTACTTCGCATTCATTTGAAGCTAAATCATTTGTTTCGCATCAATTTGAAGCTAAGCCTTCTACATCACATTGATTTGCTGCTAAATCATGTGTTTCGCATGGATTTGAAGCTAACTCGTTCGTTTCGCATGCAGTTGTAGCTTAATAATGTATATCACAAGTATTTGTACCTAAACCATTTGTTTTGCATGGATTTGAAGCTAAGCCTTCTACTTCGCATTCATTTGAAGCTAAATCATTTGTTTCGTATGGATTTGCAGCTAAGCCTTCTACATCACATTGATTTGCAGCTAAATCATGTGTTTCGCATGGATTTGAAGCTAACTCGTACGTTTCACATGCAGTTGTAGCTTAATAATGTATATCACAAGTATTTGTAGCTAAACCATTTGTTTTGCATGGATTTGAAGCTAAGCCTTCTACTTCGCATTCATTTGAAGCTAAATCATTTGTTTCGCATGGATTTGAATCTAAGCCTTGACCTTCGAATTGATTTGAAGCTAAATCATGTGTTTCGTATGGATTTGAAGCCAAACCTTCTACATCGAATTGATTTGAAGCTAAATCATGTGTCTCGCATGGAATTGAAGCTACCTCGTTTGTTCCTACAGTATTTAAAGCTATATCACTTATATCGCAAGTATTTGAAGCTAAAACATATGTGTCGCATGGATTTGAAGCTGAACCTACTACATCGCATTGATTTGAAGCTAAATCTTGTGTATCGCATGGATTTGAAGCTAAGTCGTTCGTATCGCATGCTGTTGTAGCTTAATAATGTATATCACAAGTATTTGTAGCTAAACCATTTGTTTTGCATGGATTTGAAGCTAAGCCTTCTACTTCGCATTCATTTGAAGCTAAATCATTTGTTTCGCATGGATTTGAAGCAAACCATCTACATCGCATTGATTTGCAGCTAAATCATGTGTTTCGCATGGATTTGAAGCTAACTCGTTCGTTTCGCATGCAGTTGTAGCTTAATAATGTATATCACAAGTATTTGTAGCTAAACCATTTGTTTTGCATGGATTTGAAGCTAAGCCTTCTACTTCGCATTCATTTGAAGCTAAATCATTTGTTTCGCATCAATTTGAAGCTAAGCCTTCTACATCACATTGATTTGCTGCTAAATCATGTGTTTCGCATGGATTTGAAGCTAACTCGTTCGTTTCGCATGCAGTTGTAGCTTAATAATGTATATCACAAGTATTTGTACCTAAACCATTTGTTTTGCATGGATTTGAAGCTAAGCCTTCTACTTCGCATTCATTTGAAGCTAAATCATTTGTTTCGTATGGATTTGCAGCTAAGCCTTCTACATCACATTGATTTGCAGCTAAATCATGTGTTTCGCATGGATTTGAAGCTAACTCGTTCGTTTCACATGCAGTTGTAGCTTAATAATGTATATCACAAGTATTTGTAGCTAAACCATTTGTTTTGCATGGATTTGAAGCTAAGCCTTCTACTTCGCATTCATTTGAAGCTAAATCATTTGTTTCGCATGGATTTGAATCTAAGCCTTGTCCTTCGAATTGATTTGAAGCTAAATCATGTGTTTCGTATGGATTTGAAGCCAAACCTTCTACATCGAATTGATTTGAAGCTAAATCATGTGTCTCGCATGGAATTGAAGCTACCTCGTTTGTTCCTACAGTATTTAAAGCTATATCACTTATATCGCAAGTATTTGAAACAAAAACATATGTATCGCATGGATTTGAAGCTGAACCTACTACATCGCATTGATTTGAAGCTAAATCTTGTGTATCGCATGGATTTGAAGCTAAACCTTCTACATCGCATTGGTTTGAAGCTAAATCATGTGAATCGCATGGATTTGAAGCTAACTCGTTCGTTTCACATGCAGTTGTAGCTAAATGATATATATCACAAGTATTTGTAGCTAAACCATTTGTTTTGCATGGATTTGAAGCTAAGCCTTCTACTTCGCATTCATTTGAAACTAAATCATTTGTTTCGCATGGATTTGAAGCTAAGCCTTCTACATCACATTGATTTGCAGCTAAATCATGTGTTTCGCATGGATTTGAAGCTAACTCGTTCGTTTCGCATGCAGTTGTAGCTTAATAATGTATATCACAAGTATTTGTAGCTAAACCATTTGTTTTGCATGGATTTGAAGCTAAGCCTTCTACTTCGCATTCATTTGAAGCTAAATCATTTGTTTCGCATGGATTTGAATCTAAGCCTTGTCCTTCGAATTGATTTGAAGCTAAATCATGTGTTTCGTATGGATTTGAAGCCAAATCTTCTACATCGAATAAATTTGAAGCTAACTCATGTGTCTCGCATGGAATTGAAGCTACCTCGTTTGTTCCTACAGTATTTAAAGCTATATCACTTATATCGCAAGTATTTGAAGCTAAAACATATGTGTCGCATGGATTTGAAGCTGAACCTACTACATCGCATTGATTTGAAGCTAAATCTTGTGTATCGCATGGATTTGAAGCTAAACCTTCTACATCGCATTGGTTTGAAGCTAAATCAAGTGAATCGCATGGATTTGAAGCTAACTCGTTCGTTTCACATGCAGTTGTAGCTAAATGATATATATCACAAGTATTTGTAGCTAAACCATTTGTTTTGCATGGATTTGAAGCTAAGCCTTCTACATCGCATTCATTTGAAGCTAAGTCATTTGTTTCGCATGGATTTGAATCTAAGCCATGTCCTTCGAATTGATTTGAAGCTAAATCATGTGTTTCGTATGTATTTGAAGCTAAACCTTCTACATCGAATTGATTTGAAGCTAAATCATGTGTCTCGCATGGAATTGAAGCTGCCTCGTTTGTTCCTACAGTATTTAAAGCTATATCACTTATATCGCAAGTATTTGAAGCTAAAACATATATGTCGCATGGATTTGAAGCTGAACCTACTACATCGCATTGATTTGAAGCTAAATCTTGTGTATCTCATGGATTTGAAGCTAAACCTTCTACATCGCATTGGTTTGAAGCTAAATCACGTGAATCGCATGGAATTGAAGCTAACTCGTTCGTTTCGCATGCAGTTGTAGCTTAATAATGTATATCGCAAGTATTTGTAGCTAAACCATTTGTTTTGCATGGATTTGAAGCTAAACCTTCTACATCGCATTCATTTGAAGCTAAATCATTTGTTTCGCATGGATTTGAATCTAAGCCATGTCCTTCGAATTGATTTGAAGCTAAATCATGTGTTTCGTATGGATTTGAAGCTAAACCTTCTACATCGAATTGATTTGAAGCTAAATCATGTGTCTCGCATGGAATTGAAGCTACCTCGTTTGTTCCTACAGTATTTAAAGCTATATCACTTATATCGCAAGTATTTGAAGCTAAAACATATGTGTCGCATGGATTTGAAGCTGAACCTACCACATCGCATTGATTTGAAGCTAAATCTTGTGTATCGCATGGATTTGAAGCTAAGTCGTTCGTATCGCATGCAGTTGTAGCTTAATAATGTATATCACAAGTATTTGTAGCTAAACCATTTGTTTTGCATGGATTGAACCTAAGCCTTCCTCTTCGCATTCATTTGAAGCTAAATCATTTGTTTCGCATCAATTTGAATCTAAGCCTTGTCCTTCGAATTGATTTGAAGCTAAATCATGCGTCTCGCATGGAATTGAAGCTACCTCGATTGTTCCTACAGTATTTAAAGCTATATCACTTATATAGCAAGTATTTGAAGCTAAAACATATGTGTCGCATGGATTTGAAGCTGAACCTACTACATCGCATTGATTTGAAGCTAAATCTTGTGTATCGCATGGATTTGAAGCTAAGTCGTTCGTTTCGCATGCAGTTGTAGCTTAATAATGTATATCACAAGTATTTGTAGCTAAACCATTTGTTTTGCATGGATTTGAAGCTAAGCCTTCTACTTCGCATTCATTTGAAGCTAAATCATTTGTTTCGCATGGATTTGAAGCTAAACCTTCTACATCACATTGATTTGCAGCTAAATCATGTGTTTCGCATGGATTTGAAGCTAACTCGTTCGTTTCGCATGCAGTTGTAGCTTAATAATGTATATCACAAGTATTTGTAGCTAAACCATTTGTTTTGCATGGATTTGAAGCTAAGCCTTCTACTTCGCATTCATTTGAAGCTCAATCATTTGTTTCGCATGGATTTGAAGTTAAGCCTTCTACATCACATTGATTTGCTGCTAAATCATGTGTTTCGCATGGATTTGAAGCTAACTCGTTCGTTTCGCATGCAGTTGTAGCTTAATAATGTATATCACAAGTATTTGTACCTAAACCATTTGTTTTGCATGGATTTGAAGCTAAGCCTTCTACTTCGCATTCATTTGAAGCTAAATCATTTGTTTCGTATGGATTTGCAGCTAAGCCTTCTACATCACATTGATTTGCAGCTAAATCATGTGTTTCGCATGGATTTGAAGCTAACTCGTTCGTTTCACATGCAGTTGTAGCTTAATAATGTATATCACAAGTATTTGTAGCTAAACCATTTGTTTTGCATGGATTTGAAGCTAAGCCTTCTACTTCGCATTCATTTGCAGCTAAATCATTTGTTTCGCATGGATTTGAATCTAAGCCTTGTCCTTCGAATTGATTTGAAGCTAAATCATGTGTTTCGTATGGATTTGAAGCCAAACCTTCTACATCGAATTGATTTGAAGCTAAATCATGTGTCTCGCATGGAATTGAAGCTACCTCGTTTGTTCCTACAGTATTTAAAGCTATATCACTTATATCGCAAGTATTTGAAACTAAAACATATGTGTCGCATGGATTTGAAGCTGAACCTACTACATCGCATTGATTTGAAGCTAAATCTTGTGTATCGCATGGATTTGAAGCTAAACCTTCTACATCGCATTGGTTTGAAGCTAAATCATGTGAATCGCATGGATTTGAAGCTAACTCGTTCGTTTCACATGCAGTTGTAGCTAAATGATATATATCACAAGTATTTGTAGCTAAACCATTTGTTTTGCATGGATTTGAAGCTAAGCCTTCTACTTCGCATTCATTTGAAGCTAAATCATTTGTTTCGCATGGATTTGAATCTAAGCCATGTCCTTCGAATTGATTTGAAGCTAAATCATGTGTTTCGTATGGATTTGATGCTAAACCTTCTACATCGAATTGATTTGAAGCTAAATCATGTGTCTCGCATGGATTTGAAGCTACCTCGTTTGTTCCTACAGTATTTAAATCTATATCACTTATATCGCAAGTATTGCAAGCTAAAACATATGTGTCGCATGGATTTGAAGCTGAACCTACTACATCGCATTGATGTGAAGCTAAATCTTGTGTATCGCATGGTTTTGAAGCTAAACCTACTAGATCGCATTGGTTTGAAGCTAAATCATGTGAATCGCATGGAATTGAAGCTAACTCGTTCGTTTCGCATGCAGTTGTAGCTTAATAATGTATATCGTAAGTATTTGTAGCTAAACCATTTGTTTTGCATGGATTTGAAGCTAAGCCTTCTACATCGCATTCATTTGAAGCTAAATCATTTGTTTCGCATGGATTTGAATCTAAGCCATGTCCTTCGAATTGATTTGAAGCTAAATCATGTGTTTCGTATGGATTTGAAGCTAAACCTTCTACATCGAATTGATTTGAAGCTAAATCATGTGTCTCGCATGGAATTGAAGCTACCTCGTTTGTTCCTACAGTATTTAAAGCTATATCACTTATATCGCAAGTATTTGAAGCTAAAACATATGTGTCGCATGGATTTGAAGCTGAACCTACTACATCGCATTGATTTGAAGCTAAATCTTGTGTATCGCATGGATTTGAAGCTAAGTCGTTCGTATCGCATGCTGTTGTAGCTTAATAATGTATATCACAAGTATTTGTAGCTAAACCATTTGTTTTGCATGGATTTGAAGCTAAGCCTTCTACTTCGCATTCATTTGAAGCTAAATCATTTGTTTCGCATGGATTTGAAGCAAACCATCTACATCGCATTGATTTGCAGCTAAATCATGTGTTTCGCATGGATTTGAAGCTAACTCGTTCGTTTCGCATGCAGTTGTAGCTTAATAATGTATATCGCAAGTATTTGTAGCTAAACCATTTGTTTTGCATGGATTTGAAGCTAAGCCTTCTACTTCGCATTCATTTGAAGCTAAATCATTTGTTTCGCATGGATTTGAATCTAAGCCATGTCCTTCGAATTGATTTGAAGCTAAATCATGTGTTTCGTATGGATTTGAAGCTAAACCTTCTACATCGAATTGATTTGAAGCTAAATCATGTGTCTCGCATGGAATTGAAGCTACCTCGTTTGTTCCTACAGTATTTAAAGCTATATCACTTATATCGCAAGTATTTGAAGCTAAAACATATGTGTCGCATGGATTTGAAGCTGAACCTACTACATCGCATTGATTTGAAGCTAAATCTTGTGTATCGCATGGATTTGAAGCTAAGTCGTTCGTATCGCATGCTGTTGTAGCTTAATAATGTATATCACAAGTATTTGTAGCTAAACCATTTGTTTTGCATGGATTTGAAGCTAAGCCTTCTACTTCGCATTCATTTGAAGCTAAATCATTTGTTTCGCATGGATTTGAAGCAAACCATCTACATCGCATTGATTTGCAGCTAAATCATGTGTTTCGCATGGATTTGAAGCTAACTCGTTCGTTTCGCATGCAGTTGTAGCTTAATAATGTATATCACAAGTATATGTAGCTAAACCATTTGTTTTGCATGGATTTGAAGCTAAGCCTTCTACTTCGCATTCATTTGAAGCTAAATCATTTGTTTCGCATCAATTTGAAGCTAAGCCTTCTACATCACATTGATTTGCTGCTAAATCATGTGTTTCGCATGGATTTGAAGCTAACTCGTTCGTTGCGCATGCAGTTGTAGCTTAATAATGTATATCACAAGTATTTGTAGCTAAACCATTTGTTTTGCATGGATTTGAAGCTAAGCCTTCTACTTCGCATTCATTTGAAGCTAAATCATTTGTTTCGCATGGATTTGAAGCAAACCATCTACATCGCATTGATTTGCAGCTAAATCATGTGTTTCGCATGGATTTGAAGCTAACTCGTTCGTTTCGCATGCAGTTGTAGCTTAATAATGTATATCACAAGTATATGTAGCTAAACCATTTGTTTTGCATGGATTTGAAGCTAAGCCTTCTACTTCGCATTCATTTGAAGCTAAATCATTTGTTTCGCATCAATTTGAAGCTAAGCCTTCTACATCACATTGATTTGCTGCTAAATCATGTGTTTCGCATGGATTTGAAGCTAACTCGTTCGTTTCACATGCAGTTGTAGCTTAATAATGTATATCACAAGTATTTGTAGCTAAACCATTTGTTTTGCATGGATTTGAAGCTAAGCCTTCTACTTCGCATTCATTTGAAGCTAAATCATTTGTTTCGCATGGATTTGAATCAAAGCCTTGACCTTCGAATTGATTTGAAGCTAAATCATGTGTTTCGTATGGATTTGAAGCCAAACCTTCTACATCGAATTGATTTGAAGCTAAATCATGTGTCTCGCATGGAATTGAAGCTACCTCGTTTGTTCCTACAGTATTTAAAGCTATATCACTTATATCGCAAGTATTTGAAGCTAAAACATATGTGTCGCATGGATTTGAAGCTGAACCTACTACATCGCATTGATTTGAAGCTAAATCTTGTGTATCGCATGGATTTGAAGCTAAGTCGTTCGTATCGCATGCTGTTGTAGCTTAATAATGTATATCACAAGTATTTGTAGCTAAACCATTTGTTTTGCATGGATTTGAAGCTAAGCCTTCTACTTCGCATTCATTTGAAGCTAAATCATTTGTTTCGCATGGATTTGAAGCAAACCATCTGCATCGCATTGATTTGCAGCTAAATCATGTGTTTCGCATGGATTTGAAGCTAACTCGTTCGTTTCGCATGCAGTTGTAGCTTAATAATGTATATCACAAGTATTTGTAGCTAAACCATTTGTTTTGCATGGATTTGAAGCTAAGCCTTCTACTTCGCATTCATTTGAAGCTAAATCATTTGTTTCTCATCAATTTGAAGCTAAGCCTTCTACATCACATTGATTTGCTGCTAAATCATGTGTTTCGCATGGATTTGAAGCTAACTCGTTCGTTGCGCATGCAGTTGTAGCTTAATAATGTATATCACAAGTATTTGTACCTAAACCATTTGTTTTGCATGGATTTGAAGCTAAGCCTTCTACTTCGCATTCATTTGAAGCTAAATCATTTGTTTCGTATGGATTTGCAGCTAAGCCTTCTACATCACATTGATTTGCAGCTAAATCATGTGTTTCGCATGGATTTGAAGCTAACTCGTTCGTTTCACATGCAGTTGTAGCTTAATAATGTATATCACAAGTATTTGTAGCTAAACCATTTGTTTTGCATGGATTTGAAGCTAAGCCTTCTACTTCGCATTCATTTGAAGCTAAATCATTTGTTTCGCATGGATTTGAATCTAAGCCTTGTCCTTCGAATTGATTTGAAGCTAAATCATGTGTTTCGTATGGATTTGAAGCCAAACCTTCTACATCGAATTGATTTGAAGCTAAATCATGTGTCTCGCATGGAATTGAAGCTACCTCGTTTGTTCCTACAGTATTTAAAGCTATATCACTTATATCGCAAGTATTTGAAACAAAAACATATGTATCGCATGGATTTGAAGCTGAACCTACTACATCGCATTGATTTGAAGCTAAATCTTGTGTATCGCATGGATTTGAAGCTAAACCTTCTACATCGCATTGGTTTGAAGCTAAATCATGTGAATCGCATGGATTTGAAGCTAACTCGTTCGTTTCACATGCAGTTGTAGCTAAATGATATATATCACAAGTATTTGTAGCTAAACCATTTGTTTTGCATGGATTTGAAGCTAAGCCTTCTACTTCGCATTCATTTGAAACTAAATCATTTGTTTCGCATGGATTTGAAGCTAAGCCTTCTACATCACATTGATTTGCAGCTAAATCATGTGTTTCGCATGGATTTGAAGCTAACTCGTTCGTTTCGCATGCAGTTGTAGCTTAATAATGTATATCACAAGTATTTGTAGCTAAACCATTTGTTTTGCATGGATTTGAAGCTAAGCCTTCTACTTCGCATTCATTTGAAGCTAAATCATTTGTTTCGCATGGATTTGAATCTAAGCCTTGTCCTTCGAATTGATTTGAAGCTAAATCATGTGTTTCGTATGGATTTGAAGCCAAATCTTCTACATCGAATAAATTTGAAGCTAACTCATGTGTCTCGCATGGATTTGAAGCTACCTCGTTTGTTCCTACAGTATTTAAAGCTATATCACTTATATCGCAAGTATTTGAAGCTAAAACATATGTGTCGCATGGATTTGAAGCTGAACCTACTACATCGCATTGATTTGAAGCTAAATCTTGTGTATCGCATGGATTTGAAGCTAAACCTTCTACATCGCATTGGTTTGAAGCTAAATCAAGTGAATCGCATGGATTTGAAGCTAACTCGTTCGTTTCACATGCAGTTGTAGCTAAATGATATATATCACAAGTATTTGTAGCTAAACCATTTGTTTTGCATGGATTTGAAGCTAAGCCTTCTACATCGCATTCATTTGAAGCTAAGTCATTTGTTTCGCATGGATTTGAATCTAAGCCATGTCCTTCGAATTGATTTGAAGCTAAATCATGTGTTTCGTATGTATTTGAAGCTAAACCTTCTACATCGAATTGATTTGAAGCTAAATCATGTGTTTCGCATGGATTTGAAGCTAACTCGTTCGTTTCACATGCAGTTGTAGCTTAATAATGTATATCACAAGTATTTGTAGCTAAACCATTTGTTTTGCATGGATTTGAAGCTAAGCCTTCTACTTCGCATTCATTTGAAGCTAAATCATTTGTTTCGCATGGATTTGAATCTAAGCCTTGACCTTCGAATTGATTTGAAGCCAAATCATGTGTTTCGTATGGATTTGAAGCCAAACCTTCTACATCGAATTGATTTGAAGCTAAATCATGTGTCTCGCATGGAATTGAAGCTACCTCGTTTGTTCCTACAGTATTTAAAGCTATATCACTTATATCGCAAGTATTTGAAGCTAAAACATATGTGTCGCATGGATTTGAAGCTGAACCTACTACATCGCATTGATTTGAAGCTAAATCTTGTGTATCGCATGGATTTGAAGCTAAGTCGTTCGTATCGCATGCTGTTGTAGCTTAATAATGTATATCACAAGTATTTGTAGCTAAACCATTTGTTTTGCATGGATTTGAAGCTAAGCCTTCTACTTCGCATTCATTTGAAGCTAAATCATTTGTTTCGCATGGATTTGAAGCAAACCATCTACATCGCATTGATTTGCAGCTAAATCATGTGTTTCGCATGGATTTGAAGCTAACTCGTTCGTTTCGCATGCAGTTGTAGCTTAATAATGTATATCACAAGTATTTGTAGCTAAACCATTTGTTTTGCATGGATTTGAAGCTAAGCCTTCTACTTCGCATTCATTTGAAGCTAAATCATTTGTTTCGCATCAATTTGAAGCTAAGCCTTCTACATCACATTGATTTGCTGCTAAATCATGTGTTTCGCATGGATTTGAAGCTAACTCGTTCGTTTCGCATGCAGTTGTAGCTTAATAATGTATATCACAAGTATTTGTACCTAAACCATTTGTTTTGCATGGATTTGAAGCTAAGCCTTCTACTTCGCATTCATTTGAAGCTAAATCATTTGTTTCGTATGGATTTGCAGCTAAGCCTTCTACATCACATTGATTTGCAGCTAAATCATGTGTTTCGCATGGATTTGAAGCTAACTCGTTCGTTTCACATGCAGTTGTAGCTTAATAATGTATATCACAAGTATTTGTAGCTAAACCATTTGTTTTGCATGGATTTGAAGCTAAGCCTTCTACTTCGCATTCATTTGAAGCTAAATCATTTGTTTCGCATGGATTTGAATCTAAGCCTTGTCCTTCGAATTGATTTGAAGCTAAATCATGTGTTTCGTATGGATTTGAAGCCAAACCTTCTACATCGAATTGATTTGAAGCTAAATCATGTGTCTCGCATGGAATTGAAGCTACCTCGTTTGTTCCTACAGTATTTAAAGCTATATCACTTATATCGCAAGTATTTGAAACAAAAACATATGTATCGCATGGATTTGAAGCTGAACCTACTACATCGCATTGATTTGAAGCTAAATCTTGTGTATCGCATGGATTTGAAGCTAAACCTTCTACATCGCATTGGTTTGAAGCTAAATCATGTGAATCGCATGGATTTGAAGCTAACTCGTTCGTTTCACATGCAGTTGTAGCTAAATGATATATATCACAAGTATTTGTAGCTAAACCATTTGTTTTGCATGGATTTGAAGCTAAGCCTTCTACTTCGCATTCATTTGAAACTAAATCATTTGTTTCGCATGGATTTGAAGCTAAGCCTTCTACATCACATTGATTTGCAGCTAAATCATGTGTTTCGCATGGATTTGAAGCTAACTCGTTCGTTTCGCATGCAGTTGTAGCTTAATAATGTATATCACAAGTATTTGTAGCTAAACCATTTGTTTTGCATGGATTTGAAGCTAAGCCTTCTACTTCGCATTCATTTGAAGCTAAATCATTTGTTTCGCATGGATTTGAATCTAAGCCTTGTCCTTCGAATTGATTTGAAGCTAAATCATGTGTTTCGTATGGATTTGAAGCCAAATCTTCTACATCGAATAAATTTGAAGCTAACTCATGTGTCTCGCATGGATTTGAAGCTACCTCGTTTGTTCCTACAGTATTTAAAGCTATATCACTTATAGCGCAAGTATTTGAAGCTAAAACATATGTGTCGCATGGATTTGAAGCTGAACCTACTACATCGCATTGATTTGAAGCTAAATCTTGTGTATCGCATGGATTTGAAGCTAAACCTTCTACATCGCATTGGTTTGAAGCTAAATCAAGTGAATCGCATGGATTTGAAGCTAACTCGTTCGTTTCACATGCAGTTGTAGCTAAATGATATATATCACAAGTATTTGTAGCTAAACCATTTGTTTTGCATGGATTTGAAGCTAAGCCTTCTACATCGCATTCATTTGAAGCTAAGTCATTTGTTTCGCATGGATTTGAATCTAAGCCATGTCCTTCGAATTGATTTGAAGCTAAATCATGTGTTTCGTATGTATTTGAAGCTAAACCTTCTACATCGAATTGATTTGAAGCTAAATCATGTGTCTCGCATGGAATTGAAGCTGCCTCGTTTGTTCCTACAGTATTTAAAGCTATATCACTTATATCGCAAGTATTTGAAGCTAAAACATATATGTCGCATGGATTTGAAGCTGAACCTACTACATCGCATTGATTTGAAGCTAAATCTTGTGTATCTCATGGATTTGAAGCTAAACCTTCTACATCGCATTGGTTTGAAGCTAAATCACGTGAATCGCATGGAATTGAAGCTAACTCGTTCGTTTCGCATGCAGTTGTAGCTTAATAATGTATATCGCAAGTATTTGTAGCTAAACCATTTGTTTTGCATGGATTTGAAGCTAAACCTTCTACATCGCATTCATTTGAAGCTAAATCATTTGTTTCGCATGGATTTGAATCTAAGCCATGTCCTTCGAATTGATTTGAAGCTAAATCATGTGTTTCGTATGGATTTGAAGCTAAACCTTCTACATCGAATTGATTTGAAGCTAAATCATGTGTCTCGCATGGAATTGAAGCTACCTCGTTTGTTCCTACAGTATTTAAAGCTATATCACTTATATCGCAAGTATTTGAAGCTAAAACATATGTGTCGCATGGATTTGAAGCTGAACCTACCACATCGCATTGATTTGAAGCTAAATCTTGTGTATCGCATGGATTTGAAGCTAAGTCGTTCGTATCGCATGCAGTTGTAGCTTAATAATGTATATCACAAGTATTTGTAGCTAAACCATTTGTTTTGCATGGATTGAAGCTAAGCCTTCCTCTTCGCATTCATTTGAAGCTAAATCATTTGTTTCGCATCAATTTGAATCTAAGCCTTGTCCTTCGAATTGATTTGAAGCTAAATCATGCGTCTCGCATGGAATTGAAGCTACCTCGATTGTTCCTACAGTATTTAAAGCTATATCACTTATATAGCTAGTATTTGAAGCTAAAACATATGTGTCGCATGGATTTGAAGCTGAACCTACTACATCGCATTGATTTGAAGCTAAATCTTGTGTATCGCATGGATTTGAAGCTAAGTCGTTCGTTTCGCATGCAGTTGTAGCTTAATAATGTATATCACAAGTATTTGTAGCTAAACCATTTGTTTTGCATGGATTTGAAGCTAAGCCTTCTACTTCGCATTCATTTGAAGCTAAATCATTTGTTTCGCATGGATTTGAAGCTAAACCTTCTACATCACATTGATTTGCAGCTAAATCATGTGTTTCGCATGGATTTGAAGCTAACTCGTTCGTTTCGCATGCAGTTGTAGCTTAATAATGTATATCACAAGTATTTGTAGCTAAACCATTTGTTTTGCATGGATTTGAAGCTAAGCCTTCTACTTCGCATTCATTTGAAGCTCAATCATTTGTTTCGCATGGATTTGAAGTTAAGCCTTCTACATCACATTGATTTGCTGCTAAATCATGTGTTTCGCATGGATTTGAAGCTAACTCGTTCGTTTCGCATGCAGTTGTAGCTTAATAATGTATATCACAAGTATTTGTACCTAAACCATTTGTTTTGCATGGATTTGAAGCTAAGCCTTCTACTTCGCATTCATTTGAAGCTAAATCATTTGTTTCGTATGGATTTGCAGCTAAGCCTTCTACATCACATTGATTTGCAGCTAAATCATGTGTTTCGCATGGATTTGAAGCTAACTCGTTCGTTTCACATGCAGTTGTAGCTTAATAATGTATATCACAAGTATTTGTAGCTAAACCATTTGTTTTGCATGGATTTGAAGCTAAGCCTTCTACTTCGCATTCATTTGCAGCTAAATCATTTGTTTCGCATGGATTTGAATCTAAGCCTTGTCCTTCGAATTGATTTGAAGCTAAATCATGTGTTTCGTATGGATTTGAAGCCAAACCTTCTACATCGAATTGATTTGAAGCTAAATCATGTGTCTCGCATGGAATTGAAGCTACCTCGTTTGTTCCTACAGTATTTAAAGCTATATCACTTATATCGCAAGTATTTGAAACTAAAACATATGTGTCGCATGGATTTGAAGCTGAACCTACTACATCGCATTGATTTGAAGCTAAATCTTGTGTATCGCATGGATTTGAAGCTAAACCTTCTACATCGCATTGGTTTGAAGCTAAATCATGTGAATCGCATGGATTTGAAGCTAACTCGTTCGTTTCACATGCAGTTGTAGCTAAATGATATATATCACAAGTATTTGTAGCTAAACCATTTGTTTTGCATGGATTTGAAGCTAAGCCTTCTACTTCGCATTCATTTGAAGCTAAATCATTTGTTTCGCATGGATTTGAAGCTAAGCCTTCTACATCACATTGATTTGCAGCTAAATCATGTGTTTCGCATGGATTTGGAGCTAACTCGTTCGTTTCGCATGCAGTTGTAGCTTAATAATGTATATCACAAGTATTTGTAGCTAAACCATTTGTTTTGCATGGATTTGAAGCTAAGCCTTCTACTTCGCATTCATTTGAAGCTAAATCATTTGTTTCGCATGGATTTGAATCTAAGCCTTGTCCTTCGAATTGATTTGAAGCTAAATCATGTGTTTCGTATGGATTTGAAGCCAAATCTTCTACATCGAATAAATTTGAAGCTAACTCATGTGTCTCGCATGGAATTGAAGCTAACTCGTTTGTTCCTACAGTATTTAAAGCTATATCACTTATATCGCAAGTATTTGAAGCTAAAACATATGTGTCGCATGGATTTGAAGCTGAACCTACTACATCGCATTGATTTGAAGCTAAATCTTGTGTATCGCATGGATTTGAAGCTAAACCTTCTACATCGCATTGGTTTGAAGCTAAATCAAGTGAATCGCATGGATTTGAAGCTAACTCGTTCGTTTCACATGCAGTTGTAGCTAAATGATATACATCACAAGTATTTGTAGCTAAACCATTTGTTTTGCATGGATTTGAAGCTAAGCCTTCTACTTCGCATTCATTTGAAGCTAAATCATTTGTTTCGCATGGATTTGAAGCTAAGCCTTCTACATCACATTGATTTGCTGCTAAATCATGTGTTTCGCATGGACTTGAAGCTAACTCGTTCGTTTCGCATGCAGTTGTAGCTTAATAATGTATATCACAAGTATTTGTAGCTAAACCATTTGTTTTGCATGGATTTGAAGCTAAGCCTTCTACTTCGCATTCATTTGAAGCTAAATCATTTGTTTCGTATGGATTTGAAGCTAAGCCTTCTACATCACATTGATTTGCAGCTAAATCATGTGTTTCACATGGATTTGAAGCTAACTCGTTCGTTTCACATGCGGTTGTAGCTTAATAATGTATATCACAAGTATTTGTAGCTAAACGATTTGTTTTGCATGGATTTGAAGGTAAGCCTTCTACATCGCATTCATTTGAAGCTAAATCATTTGTTTCGCATGGATTTGAATCTAAGCCATGTCCTTCGAATTGATTTGAAGCTAAATCATGTGTTTCGTATGTATTTGAAGCTAAACCTTCTACATCGAATTGATTTGAAGCTAAATCATGTGTCTCGCATGGAATTGAAGCTACCTCGTTTGTTCCTATAGTATTTAAAGCTATATCACTTATATCGCAAGTATTTGAAGCTAAAACATATATGTCGCATGGATTTGAAGCTGAACCTACTACATCGCATTGATTTGAAGCTAAATCTTGTGTATCTCATGGATTTGAAGCTAAACCTTCTACATCGCATTGTTTTGAAGCTAAATCACGTGAATCGCATGGATTTGAAGCTAACTCGTTCGTCTCACATGCAGTTGTAGCTAAATGATATATATCAGAAGTATTTGTAGCTAAACCATTTGTTTTGAATGGATTTGAAGCTAAGCCTTCTACTTCGCATTCATTTGAAGCTAAATCATTTGTTTCGCATGTATTTGAAGCTAAGCCTTCTACATCACATTGATTTGCAGCTAAATCATGTGTTTCGCATGGATTTGAAGCTAACTCGTTCGTTTCGCATGCAGTTGTAGCTTAATAATGTATATCACAAGTATTTGTAGCTAAACCATTTGTTTTGCATGGATTTGAAGCTAAGCCTTCTACTTCGCATTCATTTGAAGCTAAATCATTTGTTTCGCATGGATTTGAATCTAAGCCTTGTCCTTCGAATTGATTTGAAGCTAAATCATGTGTTTCGTATGGAGTTGTAGCCAAATCTTCTACATCGAATAAATTTGAAGCTAACTCATTTGTTTCGCATGGAATTGTAGCTACCTCGTTTGTTCCTCCTACTTTTGAAGCTATATCACTTATATCGCATGGATTTGAAGCTGAACATACCTCATCGCATTGATTTGAAGCTAAATCTTGTGTGTCGCATGAATTTGAAGCAAACCATCTACATCGCATTGATTTGAAGCTTAATCATGTGTTTCGCATGGATTTGAAGCTAAGTCGTTCGTTTCGCATGCAGTTGTAGCTAAATGATATATATCACAAGTATTTGTAGCTAAACCATTTGTTTTGCATGGATTTGAAGCTAAGCATTCTACTTCGCATTCGTTTGAAGCTAAATCATTTGTTTCGCATCAATTTGAATCTAAGCCTTGTCCTTCGAATTGATTTGAAGCTAAATCATGTGTCTCGTATGGAATTGAAGCTACCTCGTTTGTTCCTACAATATTTAAAGCTATATCACTTATATCGGAAGTATTTGAAGCTAAAACATATGTGTCGCATGGATTTGAAGCTGAACCTACTACATCGCATTGATTTGAAGCTAAATCTTGTGTATCGCATGGATTTGAAGCTAAGTCGTTCGTTTCACATGCAGTTGCAGCTTAATAATGTATATCACAAGTATTTGTAGCTAAACCATTTGTTTTTCATGGATTTGAAGCTAAGCCTTCTACTTCGCATTCATTTGAAGCTAAATCATGTGTCTCGCATGGAATTGAAGCTACCTCGTTTGTTCCTACAGTATTTAAAGCTATATCACTTATATCGCAAGTATTTGAAGCTAAAACATATGTGCCGCACGGATTTGAAGCTGAACCTACTACATCGCATTGATTTGAAACTAAATCTTGTGTATCGCATGGATTTGAAGCTAACTCGTTCGTTTCGCATGCAGTTGTAGCTAAATGATATATATCACAAGTATTTGTAGCTAAACCATTTGTTTTGCATGGATTTGAAGCTAAGCCCTCTACATCGCATTGATTTGAAGCTAAATCTTGTGTATCGCATGGATTTGAAGCTAAGCCTTCTACATCACATTGATTTGCAGCGAAATCATGTGTTTCGCATGGATTTGAAGCTAACTCGTTCGTTTCGCATGCAGTTGTAGCTTAATAATGTATATCACAAGTATTTGTAGCTAAATCATTTGTTTTGCATGGATTTGAAGCTAAGCCTTCTACTTCGCATTCATTTGAAGCTAAATCATTTGTTTCGCATGGATTTGAATCTAAGCCTTGTCCTTCGAATTGATTTGAAGCTAAATCATGTGTTTCGTATGGATTTGATGCTAAACCTTCTACATCGAATTGATTTGAAGTTAAATCATGTGTCTCGCATGGATTTGAAGCTACCTCGTTTGTTCCTACAGTATTTAAATCTATATCACTTATATCGCAAGTATTTGAAGCTAAAACATATGTGTCGCATGGATTTGAAGCTGAACCTACTACATCGCATTGATTTGAAGCTAAATCTTGTGTATCGCATGGATTTGAAGCTAAACCTTCCACATCGCATTGGTTTGAAGCTAAATCATGTGAATCGCATGGATTTGAAGCTAACTCGTTCGCTTCGCATGCAGTTGTAGCTTAATAATGTATATCACAAGTATTTGTAGCTAAACCATTTGTTTTGCATGGATTTGAAGCTAAGCCTTCTACTTCGCATTCATTTGAAGCTAAATCATTTGTTTCGCATGGATTTGAAGCTAAGCCTTCTACATCACATTGATTTGCAGCTAAATCATGCGTTTCGCATGGATTTGAAGCTAACTCGTTCGTTTAGCATGCAGGTGTAGCTTAATAATGTATATCACAAGTATTTGTAGCTAAACCATTTGTTTTGCATGGATTTGAAGCTAAGCCTTCTACTTCGCATTCATTTGAAGCTAAATCATGTGTCTCGCATGGAATTGAAGCTACCTCGTTTGTTCCCACAGTATTTAAAGCTATATCACTTATATCGCAAGTATTTGAAGCTAAAACATATGTGTCGCATGGATTTGAAGCTGAACCTACTACATCGCATTGATTTGAAGCTAAATCTTGTGTATCGCATGGATTTGAAGCTAAACCTTCTACATCGCATTGGTTTGAAGCTAAATCATGTGAATCGCATGGATTTGAAGCTAGCTCGTTCGCTTCGCATGCAGTTGTAGCTAAATGATATATATCACAAGTATTTGTAGCTAAACCATTTGTTTTGCATGGATTTGAAGCTAAGCCCTCTACTTCGCATTCATTTGAAGCTAAATCATTTGTTTCGCATGGATTTGAAGCTAAGCCTTCTACATCACATTGATTTGCAGCAAAATCATGTGTTTCGCATGGATTTGAAGCTAACTCGTTCGTTTCGCATGCAGTTGTAGCTTAATAATGTATATCACAAGTATTTGTAGCTAAATCATTTGTTTTGCATGGATTTGAAGCTAAGCCTTCTACTTCGCATTCATTTGAAGCTAAATCATTTGTTTCGCATGGATTTGAATCTAAGCCTTGTCCTTCGAATTGATTTGAAGCTAAATCATGTGTTTCGTATGGATTTGATGCTAAACCCTCTACATCGAATTGATTTGAAGCTAAATCATGTGTCTCGCATGGATTTGAAGCTACCTCGTTTGTTCCTACAGTATTTAAAGCTATATCACTTATATCGCAAGTATTTGAAGCTAAAACATATGTGTCGCATGGATTTGAAGCTGAACCTACTACATCGCATTGATTTGAAGCTAAATCTTGTGTATCGCATGGATTTGTAGCTAAACCTTCCACATCGCATTGGTTTGAAGCTAAATCATGTGAATCGCATGGATTTGAAGCTAACTCGTTCGTTTCGCATGCAGTTGTAGCTAAATGATATATATCACAAGTATTTGTAGCTAAACCATTTGTTTTGCATGGATTTGAAACTAAGCCTTCTACTTCGCATTCGTTTGAAGCTAAATAATTTGTTTCGCATGGATTTGAAGCTGAACCTACTACATCGCATTGATTTGAAGCTAAATCTTGTGTATCGCATGGATTTGTAGCTAAACCTTCCACATCGCATTGGTTTGAAGCTAAATCATGTGAATCGCATGGATTTGAAGCTAACTCGTTCGTTTCGCATGCAGTTGTAGCTAAATGATATATATCACAAGTATTTGTAGCTAAACCATTTGTTTTGCATGGATTTGAAACTAAGCCTTCTACTTCGCATTCGTTTGAAGCTATATCATTTGTTTCGCATGGATTTGAAGCTAAGCCTTCTACATCACATTGATTTGCAGCTAAATCATGTGTTTCGCATGGATTTGAAGCTAAGTCGTTCGTTTCGCATGCAGTTGTAGCTTAATAATGTTTATCACAAGTATTTGTAGCTAAACCATTTGTTTTGCATGGATTTGAAGCTAAGCCTTCTACTTCGCATTCATTTGAAGCTAAATCATTTGTTTCGCATGGATTTGAAGATAAGCCTTCTACATCACATTGATTTGCAGCTAAATCATGTGTTTCGCATGGATTTGAAGCCAACTCGTTCGTTTCGCATGCAGTTGTAGCTTAATAATGTATATCACAAGTATTTGTAGCTAAACCATTTGTTTTGCATGGATTTGAAGCTAAGCCTTCTACTTCGCATTCATTTGAAGCTAAATCATTTGTTTCGCATGGATTTGAATCTAAGCCTTGTCCTTCGAATTGATTTGATGCTAAATCATGTGTTTCGTATGGATTTGAAGCCAAACCTTCTACATCGAATTGATTTGAAGCTAAATCATGTGTTTTGCATGGAATTGAAGCTACCTCGTTTGTTCCTACAGTATTTAAAGCTATATCACTTATATCGCAAGTATTTGAAGCTAAAACATATGTGTCGCATGGATTTGAAGCTGAACCTACTACATCGCATTGATTTGAAGCTAAATCTTGTGTCTCGCATGGATTTGAAGCTACCTCGTTTGTTCCTACAGTATTTAAATCTATGTCACTTATATCGCAAGTATTTGAAGCTAAAACATATGTGTCGCATGGATTTGAAGCTGAACCTACTACATCGCATTGATTTGAAGCTAAATCTTGTGTATCGCATGGATTTGAAGCTAAACCTTCTACATCGCATTGGTTTGAAGCTAAATCATGTGAATCGCATGGATTTGAAGCTAACTCGTTCGTTTCGAATGCAGTTGTAGCTTAATAATGTATATCACAAGTATTTGCAGCTAAACCATTTGTTTTGCATGGATTTGAAGCTAAGCCGTCTACTTCGCATTCATTTGAAGCTAAATCATTTGTTTCGCATGGATTTGAAGCTAAGCCTTCTACATCACATTGATTTGCAGCTAAATCATGTGTTTCGCATGGATTTGAAGCTAACTCGTTCGTTTCGCATGAAGGTGTAGCTTAATAATGTATATCACAAGTATTTGCAGCTAAACCATTTGTTTTGCATGGATTTGAAGCTAAGCCTTCTACTTCGCATTCATTTGAAGCTAAATCATTTGTTTCGCATGGATTTGAAGCTAAACCTTCTTCATTGCATTGATTTGCAGCTAAATCATGTGTTTCGCATGGATTTGAAGCTAACTCGTTCGTTTCGCATGCAGTTGTAGCTTAATAATGTATATCACAAGAATTTGTAGCTAAACCATTTGTTTTGCATGGATTGAAGCTAAGCCTTCTACTTCGCATCCATTTGAAGCTAAATCATGTGTCTCGCATGGAATTGAAGCTACCTCGTTTGTTCCTACAGTATTTAAAGCTATATCACTTATATCGCAAGTATTTGAAGCTAAAACATATGTGTCGCATGGATTTGAAGCTGAACCTACTACATCGCATTGATTTGCAGCTAAATCATGTGTTTCGCATGGATTTGAAGCTAACTCGTTCGTTTTGCATGCAGTTGTATCTTAATAATGTATATCACAAGTATTTGTAGCTAAACCATTTGTTTTGCATGGATTTGAAGCTAAGCCTTCTACTTCGCATTCATTTGAAGTTAAATCAATTGTTTCGCATGGATTTGAAGCTAAGCCTTCTACATCACATTGATTTGCAGCGAAATAATGTGTTTCGCATGGATTTGAAGCTAACTCGTTCGTTTCGCATGCAGTTGTAGCTTAATAATGTATATCACAAGTATTTGTAGCTAAACCATTTGTTTTGCATGGATTTGAAGCTAAGCCCTCTACTTCGCATTCATTTGAAGCTAAATCATTTGTTTCGCATGGATTTGAAGCTAAGCCTTCTACATCACATTGATTTGCAGCTAAATCATGTGTTTCGCATGGATTTGAAGCTAACTTGTTCGTTTCGCATGCAGTTGTAGCTTAATAATATATATCACAAGTATTTGTAGCTAAACCATTTGTTTTGCATGGATTTGAAGCTAAGCCTTCTACTTCGCATTCATTTGAAGCTAAATCATTTGTTTCGCATGGATTTGAATCTAAGCCTTGTCCTTCGAATTGATTTGAAGCTAAATCATGTGTTTCGTATGGATTTGAAGCCAAACCTTCTACATCGAATTAATTTGAAGCTATATCATATGTGTCGCATGGATTTGAAGCTGAACCTACTACATCGCATTGATTTGAAGCTAATTCTTGTGTATCGCATGGATTTGAAGCTAAACCTTCTACATCGCATTGGTTTGAAGCTAAATCATGTGAATCGCATGGATTTGAAGCTAACTCGTTCGTTTCGCATGCAGTTGTAGCTTAATAATGTATATCACAAGTATTTGTAGCTAAACCATTTGTTTTGCATGGATTTGAAGCTAAGCCTTCTACTTCGCATTCATTTGAAGCTAAATCATTTGTTTCGCATGGATTTGAAGCTAAGCCTTCTACATCACATTGATTTGCAGCTAAATCATGTGTTTCGCATGGACTTGAAGCTAACTCGTTCGTTTCGCATGCAGTTGTAGCTTAATAATGTATATCACAAGTATTTGTAGCTAAACCATTTGTTTTGCATGGATTTGAAGCTAAGCCTTCTACTTCGCATTCATTTGAAGCTAAATCATGTGTCTCGCATGGAATTGAAGCTACCTCGTTTGTTCCTACAGTATTTAAAGCTATATCACTTATATCGCAAGTATTTGAAGCTAAAACATATGTGTCGCATGGATTTGAAGCTGAACCTACTACATCGCATTGATTTGCAGCTAAATCATGTGTTTCGCATGGATTTGAAGCTAACTCGTTCGTTTCGCATGCAGGTGTAGCTTAATAATGTATATCACAAGTATTTGCAGCTAAACCATTTGTTTTGCATGGATTTGAAACTAAGCCTTCTACTTCGCATTCATTTGAAGCTAAATCATTTGTTTCGCATGGATTTGAAGCTAAACCTTCTTCATTGCATTGATTTGCAGCTAAATCATGTGTTTCGCATGGATTTGAAGCTAACTCGTTCGTTTCGCATGCAGTTGTAGCTTAATAATGTATATCACAAGAATTTGTAGCTAAACCATTTGTTTTGCATGGATTTGAAGCTAAGCCTTCTACTTCGCATCCATTTGAAGCTAAATCATGTGTCTCGCATGGAATTGAAGCTACCTCGTTTGTTCCTACAGTATTTAAAGAGTATATCACTTATATCGCAAGTATTTGAAGCTAAAACATATGTGTCGCATGGATTTGAAGCTGAACCTACTACATCGCATTGATTTGCAGCTAAATCATGTGTTTCGCATGGATTTGAAGCCAACTCGTTCGTTTCGCATGCAGTTGTAGCTTAATAATGTATATCACAAGTATTTGTAGCTAAACCATTTGTTTTGCATGGATTTGAAGCTAAGCCTTCTACTTCGCATTCATTTGAAGCTAAATCATTTGTTTCGCATGGATTTGAAGCTAAGCCTTCTACATCACATTGATTTGCAGCTAAATCATGTGTTTCGCATGGATTTGAAGCTAACTCGTTCGTTTCGCATGAAGGTGTAGCTTAATAATGTATATCACAAGTATTTGCAGCTAAACCATTTGTTTTGCATGGATTTGAAGCTAAGCCTTCTACTTCGCATTCATTTGAAACTAAATCATTTGTTTCGCATGGATTTGAAGCTAAACCTTCTTCATTGCATTGATTTGCAGCTAAATCATGTGTTTCGCATGGATTTGAAGCTAACTCGTTCGTTTCGCATGCAGTTGTAGCTTAATAATGTATATCACAAGAATTTGTAGCTAAACCATTTGTTTTGCATGGATTGAAGCTAAGCCTTCTACTTCGCATCCATTTGAAGCTAAATCATGTGTCTCGCATGGAATTGAAGCTACCTCGTTTGTTCCTACAGTATTTAAAGCTATATCACTTATATCGCAAGTATTTGAAGCTAAAACATATGTGTCGCATGGATTTGAAGCTGAACCTACTACATCGCATTGATTTGCAGCTAAATCATGTGTTTCGCATGGATTTGAAGCTAACTCGTTCGTTTTGCATGCAGTTGTATCTTAATAATGTATATCACAAGTATTTGTAGCTAAACCATTTGTTTTGCATGGATTTGAAGCTAAGCCTTCTACTTCGCATTCATTTGAAGTTAAATCAATTGTTTCGCATGGATTTGAAGCTAAGCCTTCTACATCACATTGATTTGCAGCGAAATCATGTGTTTCGCATGGATTTGAAGCTAACTCGTTCGTTTCGCATGCAGTTGTAGCTTAATAATGTATATCACAAGTATTTGTAGCTAAATCATTTGTTTTGCATGGATTTGAAGCTAAGCCTTCTACTTCGCATTCATTTGAAGCTAAATCATTTGTTTCGCATGGATTTGAATCTAAGCCTTGTCCTTCGAATTGATTTGAAGCTAAATCATGTGTTTCGTATGGATTTGATGCTAAACCTTCTACATCGAATTGATTTGAAGCTAAATCATGTGTCTCGCATGGATTTGAAGCTACCTCGTTTGTTCCTACAGTATTTAAATCTATATCACTTATATCGCAAGTATTTGAAGCTAAAACATATGTGTCGCATGGATTTGAAGCTGAACCTACTACATCGCATTGATTTGAAGCTAATTCTTGTGTATCGCATGGATTTGAAGCTGAACCTACTACATCGCATTGATTTTCAGCTAAATCATGTGTTTCGCATGGATTCGAAGCTAACTCGTTCGTTTCGCATGCAGGTGTAGCTTAATAATGTATATCACAAGTATTTGCAGCTAAACCATTTGTTTTGCATGGATTTGAAGCTAAGCCTTCTACTTCGCATTCATTTGAAGCTAAATCATTTGTTTCGCATGGATTTGAAGCTAAACCTTCTTCATTGCATTGATTTGCAGCTAAATCATGTGTTTCGCATGGATTTGAAGCTAACTCGTTCGTTTCGCATGCAGTTGTAGCTTAATAATGTATATCACAAGAATTTGTAGCTAAACCATTTGTTTTGCATGGATTTGAAGCTAAGCCTTCTACTTCGCATTCATTTGAAGCTAAATCATTTGTTTCCATGGATTTGAAGCTAAGCCTTCTACATCACATTGATTTGCAGCGAAATCATGTGTTTCGCATGGATTTGAAGCTAACTCGTTCGTTTCGCATGCAGTTGTAGCTTAATAATGTATATCACAAGTATTTGTAGCTAAATCATTTGTTTTGCATGGATTTGAAGCTAAGCCTTCTACTTCGCATTCATTTGAAGCTAAATCATTTGTTTCGCATGGATTTGAATCTAAGCCTTGTCCTTCGAATTGATTTGAAGCTAAATCATGTGTTTCGTATGGATTTGATGCTAAACCTTCTACATCGAATTGATTTGAAGCTAAATCATGTGTCTCGCATGGATTTGAAGCTAACTCGTTCGTTTCGCATGCAGTTGTAGCTTAATAATGTATATCACAAGAATTTGTAGCTAAACCATTTGTTTTGCATGGATTTGAAGCTAAGCCTTCTACTTCGCATCCATTTGAAGCTAAATCATGTGTCTCGCATGGAATTGAAGCTACCTCGTTTGTTCCTACAGTATTTAAAGCTATATCACTTATATCGCAAGTATTTGAAGCTAAAACATATGTGTCGCATGGATTTGAAGCTGAACCTACTACATCGCATTGATTTGCAGCTAAATCATGTGTTTCGCATGGATTTGAAGCTAACTCGTTCGTTTTGCATGCAGTTGTATCTTAATAATGTATATCACAAGTATTTGTAGCTAAACCATTTGTTTTGCATGGATTTGAAGCTAAGCCTTCTACTTCGCATTCATTTGAAGCTAAATCATTTGTTTCGCATGGATTTGAAGCTAAACCTTCTTCATTGCATTGATTTGCAGCTAAATCATGTGTTTCGCATGGATTTGAAGCTAACTCGTTCGTTTCGCATGCAGTTGTAGCTTAATAATGTATATCACAAGAATTTGTAGCTAAACCATTTGTTTTGCATGGATTTGAAGCTAAGCCTTCTACTTCGCATCCATTTGAAGCTAAATCATGTGTCTCGCATGGAATTGAAGCTACCTCGTTTGTTCCTACAGTATTTAAAGCTATATCACTTATATCGCAAGTATTGAAGCTAAAACATATGTGTCGCATGGATTTGAAGCTAAGCCTTCTACTTCGCATTCATTTGCAGCTAAATCATGTGTCTCGCATGGATTTGAAGCTAACTCGTTCGTTTTGCATGCAGTTGTATCTTAATAATGTATATCACAAGTATTTGTAGCTAAACCATTTGTTTTGCATGGATTTGAAGCTAAGCCTTCTACTTCGCATTCATTTGAAGCTAAATCATTTGTTTCGCATGGATTTGAAGCTAAGCCTTCTACATCACATTGATTTGCAGCGAAATCATGTGTTTCGCATGGATTTGAAGCTAACTCGTTCGTTTTGCATGCAGTTGTATCTTAATAATGTATATCACAAGTATTTGTAGCTAAACCATTTGTTTTGCATGGATTTGAAGCTAAGCCTTCTACTTCGCATTCATTTGAAGCTAAATCATTTGTTTCGCATGGATTTGAAGCTAAATCGTTTGTGTCGCGTGGATTTAAATCTAGATCGTGTAATTCGAATTAATTTGAATCTAAACTGTTCATTTGGCATGAATTTGAAGCTAAATCGGTTGTTTAAAATCGCTATTTCGCACGAATTTTAATCGAGATCGTGTATATCGCATGATATTGAAGTAAGATCGTTTGTTTCGTCTGAATTTGCAGCTAATTCGTGTATTTCACATGAATCTGAAGCTAAATTGTTCATTTCGCATAAATTTGAAGCAAAATCGATTATTTAAAATCGTTATTTCGCACGAATTTGAAGCGAAATCGTGTGTTTCGCATGATATTGAAGCTAAATCGCTTGTTTCGCGTGGATTTAAATCTAGATCGTGTAATTCGAATTAATTTGAAGCTAAACTGTTCATTTGGCATGAATTTAAAGCTAAATCGTTTGTTTAAAATCGCTATTTCGCACGAATTTGAATCGAGATCGTGTATATCGCATGATATTGAAGTAAAATCGTTTGTTTCGTCTGAATTTGCAGCTAATTCGTGTATTTCACATGAATCTGAAGCTAAATTTTTCATTTCGCATAAATTTGAAGCAAAATCGATTATTTAAAATCGCTATTTCGCACGAATTTGAATCGAAATCGTGTATATCGCATGATATTGAAGGTAAAACGTTTGTTTCGTGTGAATTTGAAGCTAATTCGTGTATTTCGCATGAATCCGAAACTAAATTGTACTTTTCGCATGAATTTGAAGCTAAATCGTTTGTTTAAAATCGCTATTTCGCACGAATTTGAATCGAGATCGTGTATATCGCATGATATTGAAATTAAATCGTTTGTTCCGCCTGAATTTGCAGCTAATTCGTGTATTTCACATGAATCTGAAGTTAAATTGTTCACATCGCATGATATTGAAGCTAAATCGTATGTTTCGCGTTGATTTAAAGCTGATTCTTGTATATCGCATGAATCTGAAGCTAAATTGTTCATTTCGCATGAATTTGAACCTAAATCGTTGTTTAAAATCGCTATTTCGCAAGAATTTAAAACGAAATCGTGTTTATCGCATGATATTGAAGTTAAATCGTTTGTTTCGTCTGAATTTGCAGCTAATTCGTGTATTTCACATGAATCTGAAGTTAAATTGTTCATATCGCATGAATTTGAAGTTAA
>NW_027477690.1:0-60344 GCF_051020955.1 Megalopta genalis | reverse complement strand
AAGAGCAGGAGGAACAAACGAGGTAGATTCAATTCTATGCGAAACAAATGATTTAGCTTCAAATCAATGCGAAGTAGAAGGCGTAGCTTCAAATCCATGCGAAATAAATGGTTTAGCTACAAATACTTGTGATATACATTATTTAGCTACAACTGCATGCGAAACAAACGAGTTAGCTTCAAATCCATGCGAAACACATGATTTAGCTTCAAATCAATGCGATGTAGAAGGTTTAGCTTCAAATCCATGCGAAACAAATGATTGAGCTTCAAACACTTGGGATATAGTTGGTATAGCTTCAACTGCATGCGAAACAAACGAGTTACCTTCAAATTCACGCGAAATACATAAGTTAGCTTCAAACCAATGCGATGTAGAAGGTTTAGCTTCAAATCCATGCGAAACACATGATGTAGCTTCAGAACAAAGGAGAAGTAGTAGACTTAGCTTCAAGTACATGAGAAACAATTGATTTTGCTTCAAATAGTTGCGATATAAGTGATATAGCTTCAAATGCAGGCGTAAAAAACGAGTTAGCTTCAAATCCATGTGAAACGAAAGATTTAGCTTCAAATACTTGCGAATATAAGTGATATAGCTTCAATTGCAGGCGAAACAAACGAGTTAGCTTCAGATCCATGCGAAACACATGATTTATCTTCAAATCAATGCGAAGTAGAAGGTTCCGCTTCAAATACATGAGAATCAAAAGATTTAGTTTCAAATCAATGCGATGTGGATGGTTTAGCTACAAATCCGCGCGAAACAATTGATTTAGCTTCAATTACTTGCAATGTAAGTGATATAGCTTCAAATGCAGGCGAAACAAAAGAGTTAGCTTCAAATCAATGCGATGTAGAAGGTTTAGCTTCAAATCCATGCGAAACAAATGATTTAGCATCAGATACTTGCGATATAAGTAATATAGCTTCAAAGGCAGGGGAAACAAACGAGTTAGCTTCAAATCCATGCAAAAAGCACGATTAAGCTTCAAATCAATGCTATGTAGAAGGTTTAGCTTAAAAAACCATGCCAAACGAATGATTTAGCTTCAAATACTTGCGGTATAAATGATATAGCTTCAAATGCAGGCGAAGCAAACGAGTTAGCTTCAAATCAATGTGAAACAAATCATTTAGCATCAAATCCATGCGAAACGCATGATTTAGCTGCAAATCTATGCGATGTAGAAGGTCTAGCTTCAAATCCATGCGAAACAAATGATTTAGCTTCAATTACTTGCAATATAAGTGATATAGTTTCAAATTCAGGCGAAACAAAAGAGTTAGCTTCAAATCCATGCGAAACACATGATTCGTCTTCAAATCAAAGCGAAGTAGAAGGATTAGCTTCAAATCCATCCCAAAGGAATGATTTAGCTTCAAATACTTGCGGTATAAATGAAATAGTTTCAAATGCATGCGAAGCAAACGAGTTAGCTTCAAATCCATGCAAAACACATGATTTAGCTTACAATCTATGCGAAACACATGATTAAGCTTCTGATCAATGCGAAGTATAAGGCTCAGCTTCAAATCCAAGCGAAACACATGATTTAGCTTCAAAACAATGCGAATTAGAAGGCTTAGCTTCAAATACATGAGAAATAATTGATTTAGATTCAGACACTTGCGGTATAAGCGATATAGCTTCAAATGCAGGGGAACAAACGAGTTAGCTTCAAATCCATGAAAAACACTAGATTTAGCTTCAAATCAAAGCGACGTGGAAGGTTTAGCTTCAAATCCATGCGAAACAAATGATTTAGCATCAGATACTTGTTATATAAGTGATATAGCTACAAATGCAGGGGAAACAAACGGGTTAGCTTTAAATACATGCAAAACACATGATTAAGCTGCAAATCAATGCGATGTAGAAGGTTTAGCTTCAAATCCATGCGATACAAATGATTTAGCATCAGATACTTGCGATATAATTGATATAGCTTCAAATGCAGGGGAAACAAACGAGTTACCTTCAAATCCACGCAAAACACATGATTAAGCTTCAAATCAATTCTATGTAGAAGGTTTAGCTTCAAATCCAAGCGAAACAAATGATTTAGCTTCAAACACTTGGGATATAAGCGATATAGCTTCAAATGCAGACGAATCAAACGAGTTAGCTTGAAAATCCATGCGATACGCATGATTTAGCTTCAAATCAATGCGAAGTAGAAGGATTAGCTTCAAATCCATGCGAATCAAATGATTTAGGTTCAAATCAATAACATGTAGAAGGTTTAGCTTCAAATCAATGCTATGTAGAAGGTTTAGCTTCAAATCCATGCGAAACACATGATTTAGTTGCAAATCAATGCGATGTAGAAGGTTTAGCTTCAAATCAATGCTATGTAGAAGGTTTGGCTTCAAATCCATGCGATACAAATGATTTATTTTCAAACACTTAGGATATAAGTGATATAGATTCAAATGCAGACGAATCAAACGAGTTAGCTTCAAAATTCATGCGATACACATGACTTAGCTTCAAATCAATGCGAAGTAGAAGGATTTGCTTTAAATCCACGCGAAACAAATGATTTAGCTTTGAAGATAAAATTGGAATATAATTGATATAGCTTCGAATGCAGACGAGATAGCTTCAAAATCCATGCGATACACATGATTTAGATTCAAATCAATGCGATGTAGAAGGTTTAGCTTCAAATCCACGCGAAACAAATGATTGAGCTTCAAACATTTGGGATAAAGGTGATATAGCTTCAACTGCATGCGAAACAAACGAGTTACCTTCAAATCCACGCGAAACACATGATTTAGCTTCAAATCAATGCGATGAGAAGGTTTAGCTTCAAATCCATACGAAACAAATGATTTAGCTTCAAATCAATGCGATGTAGAAGGTTTAGCTTCAAATCTATGCGATACACAAGATTTAGCTTCAAATCAATGCGAAGTAGAAGGCGTAGATTCAAATCCATGCGAAATAAATGGTTTAGCTACAAATACTTGTGATATACATTATTTAGCTACAACTGCCTGCGAAACAAACGAGTTAGCTTCAAATCCATACGAAACACATGATTTAGCTTCAAATCAATGCGATGTAGAAGGTTTAGCTTTAAATCCATGCGAAACAAATGATTGAGCTTCAAACACTTGGGATATAGTTGGTATAGCTTCAACTGCATGCGAAACAAACGAGTTACCTTCAAATTCACGCGAAATACATGAGTTAGCTTCAAATCAATGTGATGTAGAAGGTTTAGCTTCAAATCCAAGCGAAACAATTGATTGAGCTTCAAACACTTGGGATAAAGGTGATATAGCTTCAGCTGCATGCGGAACAAACGAGTTACCTTCAAATCCACGCGAAACATGATTTAGCTTCAAATCAATGCGATGTAGAAGGTTTAGCTTCAAATCCATGCGATACACAAGATTTAGCTTCAAATCAATGCGATGTAGAAGGTTTAGCTTCAAATCACGCGAAACAAATGATTGAGCTTCAAACACTTGGGATAAAGGTGATATAGCTTCAACTGCATGCGAAACAATCGAGTTACCTTCAAATCCACGCGAAACACATGATTTAGCTTCAAATCAATGCGATGTAGAAGGTTTAGCTTCAAATCCATGCGAAATAAATGATTTAGCTTCAAATCAATGCGAAGTAGAAGGCTTAGCTTCAAATCCATGCGAAACAAATGGTTTAGCTAGAAATACTTGTGATATACATTATTTAGCTACAACTGCATGCGAAACAAACGAGCTAGCTTCAAATTCATGCGAAACACATGATTTAGCTTCAATCAATGCGATGTAGAAGGTTTAGCTTCAAATCCGTGCGATACACAAGATTTAGCTATCAATGCGATGTAGAAGGTTTAGCTTCAAATCCACTCGAAACAAATGATTGAGCTTCAAACACTTGGGATAAAGGTGATATAGCTTCAACTGCATGCGAAACAAACGAGTTACCTTCAAATCCACGCGAAACACATGACTTAGCTTCAAATCAATGCGATGTAAAAGGTTTAGCTTCAAATCCATGCGAAACAAATGATTTAGCTTCAAATCAATGCGATGTAGAAGGTTTAGCTTCAAATCAATGCGTTACACAAGATTTAGCTTCAAATCAATGCGAAGTAGAAGGCGTAGCTTCAAATCCTTGCGAAACACATGATTTAGCTTCAAATCAATGCGATGTAGAAGGTTTAGCTTCAAATCCATGCGAAACAAATGATTGAGCTTCAAACACTTGGGATATAGTTGGTATTGCTTCAACTGCATGCGAAACAAACGAGTTACATTCAAAATCACGCGAAATACATGAGTTAGCTTCAAATCAATGTGATGTAGAAGGTTTAGCTTCAAATCCATGCGATACACAAGATTTAGCTTCAAATCAATGCGATGTAGAAGGTTTAGCTTCAAATCCACGCGAAACAAATGATTGAGCTTCAAACACTTGGGATAAAGGTGATATAGCTTCAACTGCATGCGAAACAATCGATTTACCTTCAAATCCACGCGAAACACATGATTTAGCTTCAAATCAATGCGATGTAGAAGGTTTAGCTTCAAATCCATGCGATACACAAGATTTAGCTTCAAATCAATGCGATGTAGAAGGTTTAGCTTCAAATCCACGCGAAACAAATGATTGAGCTTCAAACACTTGGGATAAAGGTGATATAGCTTCAACTGCATGCGAAACAATCGAGTTACCTTCAAATCCACGCGAAACACATGATTTAGCTTCAAATCAATGCGATGTAGAAGGTTTAGCTTCAAATCCATGCGAAATAAATGATTTAGCTTCAAATCAATGCGAAGTAGAAGGCTTAGCTTCAAATCCATGCGAAACAAATGGTTTAGCTAGAAATACTTGTGATATACATTATTTAGCTACAACTGCATGCGAAACAAACGAGCTAGCTTCAAATTCATTCGAAACACATGATTTAGCTTCAAATCAATGCGATGTAGAAGGTTTAGCTTCAAATCCATGCGATACACAAGATTTAGCTTCAAATCAATGCGATGTAGAAGGTTTAGCTTCAAATCCACTCGAAACAAATGATTGAGCTTCAAACACTTGGGATAAAGGTGATATAGCTTCAACTGCATGCGAAACAAACGAGTTACCTTCAAATCCACGCGAAACACATGACTTAGCTTCAAATCAATGCGATGTAAAAGGTTTAGCTTCAAATCCATGCGAAACAAATGATTTAGCTTCAAATCAATGCGATGTAGAAGGTTTAGCTTCAAATCAATGCGTTACACAAGATTTAGCTTCAAATCAATGCGAAGTAGAAGGCGTAGCTTCAAATCCTTGCGAAACACATGATTTAGCTTCAAATCAATGCGATGTAGAAGGTTTAGCTTCAAATCCATGCGAAACAAATGATTGAGCTTCAAACACTTGGGATATAGTTGGTATTGCTTCAACTGCATGCGAAACAAACGAGTTACATTCAAAATCACGCGAAATACATGAGTTAGCTTCAAATCAATGTGATGTAGAAGGTTTAGCTTCAAATCCATGCGATACACAAGATTTAGCTTCAAATCAATGCGATGTAGAAGGTTTAGCTTCAAATCCACGCGAAACAAATGATTGAGCTTCAAACACTTGGGATAAAGGTGATATAGCTTCAACTGCATGCGAAACAATCGATTTACCTTCAAATCCACGCGAAACACATGATTTAGCTTCAAATCAATGCGATGTAGAAGGTTTAGCTTCAAATCAATGCGATACACAAGATTTAGATTCAAATCAATGCGAAGTAGAAGGCGTAGCTTCAAATCCTTGCGAAACACATGATTTAGCTTCAAATCAATGCGATGTAGAAGGTTTAGCTTCAAATCCATGCGAAACAAATGATTGAGCTTCAAACACTTGGGATAAAGGTGATATAGCTTCAGCTGCATGCGAAACAAACGAGTTACCTTCAAATCCAAGCGAAACATGATTTAACTTCAAATCAATGCGATGTAGAAGGTTTAGCTTCAAATCCATGCGAAACAAATGATTTAGCTTCATATCAATGCGAAGTAGAAGGCTTAGCTTCAAATCCATGCAAAACAAATGGTTTAGCTAGAAATACTTGTGATATACATTATTTAGCTACAACTGCATGCGAAACAAACGAGTTAGCTTCAAATCCATGCGAAACACATGATTTAGCTTCAAATCAATGCGATGTAGAAGGTTTAGCTTCAAATCCGTGCGATACACAAGATTTAGCTTCAAATCAATGCGATGTAGAAGGTTTAGCTTCAAATCCACGCGAAACAAATGATTGAGCTTCAAACACTTGGGATAAAGGTGATATAGCTTCAACTGCATGCGAAACAAACGAGTTACCTTCAAATCCACGCGAAACACATGATTTAGCTTCATATCAATGCGAAGTAGAAGGCTTAGCTTCAAATCCATGCGAAACAAATGGTTTAGCTAGAAATACTTGTGATATACATTATTTAGCTACGACTGCATGCGAAACAAACGAGTTAGCTTCAAATCCATGCGAAACACATGATTTAGCTTCAAATCAATGCGATGTAGAAGGTTTAGCTTCAAGTCCATGCGATACAGAAGATTTAGCTTCAAATCAATGCGATGTAGAAGGTTTAGCTTCAAATCCACGCGAAACAAATGATTGAGCTTCAAACACTTGGGATATAGGTGATATAGCTTCAACTGCATACGAAACAAACGAGTTACCTTCAAATCCACGCGAAACACATGATTTAGCTTCAAATCAATGCGATGTAAAAGGTTTAGCTTCAAATCCATGCGAAACAAATGATTTAGCTTCAAATCAATGCGAAGTAGAAGGCTTAGCTTCAAATCCATGCGAAACAAATGGTTTAGCTAGAAATACTTGTGATATACATTATTTAGCTACAACTGCATGCGAAACAAACGAGTTAGCTTCAAATTCATGCGAAACACATGATTTAGCTTCAAATCAATGCGATGTAGAAGGTTTAGCTTCAAATCCGTGCGACGCATATGATTTAGCTTCAAATACTTGCGATATAAGTGATATCGCTTCAAAAGCTGGAGGAACAAACGTGGTAGCTTCAATTCCATGCGAAACAAATGATTTAGCTTCAAATCAATGCGAAGTAGAAGGATTAGCTTCAAATCCATGCGAAACAAATGGTTTAGCTACAAATACTTGTGATATGCATTATGTAGCTACATCTGCATGCGAAACAAACGAGTTAGCTTCAAATCCATGCGAAACACATGATTTAGCTTCAAATCAATGCGATGTAGAAGGATTAGCTTCAAATCCATGCGATACACAAGATTTAGCTTCAAATCAATGCGACGTAGAAGGTTCAGCTTCAAATCCATGCGACACATATGATTTAGCTTCAAATACTTGCGATATAAGTGATATAGCTTCAAGAGCAGGAGGAACAAACGAGGTAGATTCAATTCTATGCGAAACAAATGATTTAGCTTCAAATCAATGCGAAGTAGAAGGCGTAGCTTCAAATCCATGCGAAATAAATGGTTTAGCTACAAATACTTGTGATATACATTATTTAGCTACAACTGCATGCGAAACAAACGAGTTAGCTTCAAATCCATGCGAAAGACATGATTCAGATGCAAATCATTGCGATGTAGAAGGTTTAGCTTCAAATCCATGCGAAATACATGATTTAGCTTCAAATCAATTGGAAGTAGAAGGCTTTGCTTCAAATCCAAGCGAAACACATGATTTAGCTTCAAATTAATGCGATGTAGAAGGTTTAGCTTCAAATCAATGCGATGTAGAAGGTTTAGCTTCAAATCCATGCGATACACAAGATTTAGCTTCAAGTCAATGCGATGTAGAAGGTTTAGTTTCAAATCCACGCGAAACAAATGATTGAGCTTCAAACACTTGGGATAAAGGTGATATAGCTTCAACTGTATGCGAAACAAACGAGTTACCCTCAAATCCACGCGAAACACATGATTTAGCTTCAAATCAATGCGATGTAGAAGGTTTAGCTTCAAATCAATGCGATGTAGAAGGTTTAGCTTCAAATCAATGCGATACACAAGATTTAGCTTCAAATCAATGCGAAGTAGAAGGCGTAGCTTCAAATCCATGCGAAATAAATGGATTAGCTACAAATACTTGTGATATACATTATTTAGCTACAACTGCCTGCGAAACAAACGAGTTAGCTTCAAATCCATACGTAACACATGATTTAGCTTCAAATCAATGCGATGTAGAAGTTTTAGCTTCAAATCCATGCGAAACAAATGATTGAGCTTCTAACACTTGGGATATAGTTGGTATAGCTTCAACTGCATGCGAAACAAACGAGTTACCTTCAAATTCACGCGAAATACATGAGTTAGCTTCAAATCAATGTGATGTGGAAGGTTTAGCTTCAAATCCATGCGAAACAATTGATTGAGCTTCAAACACTTGGGATAAAGGTGATATAGCTTCAGCTGCATGCGAAACAAACGAGTTACCTTCAAATCCACGCGAAACATGATTTAGCTTCAAATCAATGCGATGTAGAAGGTTTAGCTTCAAATCCATGCGATACACAAGATTTTGCTTCAAATCAATGCGATGTAGAAGGTTCAGCTTCAAATCCATGCGACACATATGATTTAGCTTCAAATACTTGCGATATAAGTGATATAGCTTCAAAAGCAGGAGGAACAAACGAGGTAGATTCAATTCTATGCGAAACAAATGATTTAGCTTCAAATCAATGCGAAGTAGAAAGCGTAGCTTCAAATTCATGCGAAATAAATGGTTTAGCTACAAATACTTGTGATATACATTATTTAGCTACAACTGCATGCGAAACAAACGAGTTAGCTACAAATCCATGCGAAACACATGATTTAGCTTCAAATCAATGCGATGTAGAAGGTTTAGCTTCAAATCCATGCGAAACAAATGATTGAGCTTCAAACACTTGGGATATAGTTGGTATAGCTTCAACTGCATGCGAAACAAACGAGTTACCTTCAAATTCACGCGAAATAGATGAGTTAGCTTCAAATCAATGTGATGTAGAAGGTTTAGCTTCAAATCGATGCGAAACAATTGATTGAGCTTCAAACACTGGGATAAAAGTGATATAGCTTCAGCTGCATGCGAAACAAACGAGTTACCTTCAAATCCACGCGAAACATGATTTAGCTTCAAATCTATGCGATGTAGAAGGTTTAGCTTCAAATCCATGCGAAACAAATGATTTAGCTTCAAATCAATGCGAAGTAGAAGGCTTAGCTTCAAATCCATGCGAAACAAATGGTTTAGCTAGAAATACTTGTGATATACATTATTTAGCTACAACTGCATGCGAAACAAACGAGTTAGCTTCAAATTCATGCGAAACACATGATTTAGCTTCAAATCAATGCGATGTAGAAGGATTAGCTTCAAATCCACGCGAAACAAATGATTGAGCTTCAAACACTTGGGATAAAGGTGATATAGCTTCAGCTGCATGTGAAACAAACGAGTTACCTTCAAATCCACGCGAAACATGATTTAGCTTCAAATCAATGCGATGTAGAAGCTTTAGCTTCAAATCCATGCGAAACAAATGATTTAGCTTCAAATCAAAGCGAAGTAGAAGGCTTAGCTTCAAATCCATGCGAAACAAATGGTTTAGCTAGAAATACTTGTGATATACATTATTTAGCTATAACTGCATGCGAAACAAACGAGTTAGCTTCAAATTCATGCGAAACACATGATTTAGCTTCAAATCAATGCGATGTAGAAGGTTTAGCTTCAAATCCATGCGATACACAAGATTTAGCTTCAAATCAATGCGATGTAGAAGGTTTAGCTTCAAATCCACGCGAAACAAATGATTGAGCTTCAAACATTTGGGATAAAGGTGATATAGCTTCAACTGCATGCGAAACAAACGAGTTACCTTCAAATCCACGCGAAACACATGATTTAGCTTCAAATCAATGCGATGGGAAGGTTTAGCTTCAAATCCATCCGAAACAAATGATTTAGCTTCAAATCAATGCGATGTAGAAGGTTTAGCTTCAAATCAATGCGATACACAAGATTTAGCTTCAAATCAATGCGAAGTAGAAGGCGTAGCTTCAAATCCATGCGAAATAAATGGTTTAGCTACAAATACTTGTGATATACATTATTTAGCTACAACTGCCTGCGAAACAAACGAGTTAGCTTCAAATCCATACGAAACACATGATTTAGCTTCAAATCAATGCGATGTAGAAGGTTTAGCTTCAAATCCATGCGAAACAAATGATTGAGCTTCAAACACTTGGGATATAGTTGGTATAGCTTCAACTGCATGCGAAACAAACGAGTTACCTTCAAATTCACGCGAAATACATGAGTTAGCTTCAAATCAATGTGATGTAGAAGGTTTAGCTTCAAATCCATGCGAAACAATTGATTGAGCTTCAAACACTTGGGATAAAGGTGATATAGCTTCAGCTGCATGCGGAACAAACGAGTTACCTTCAAATCCACGCGAAACATGATTTAGCTTCAAATCAATGCGATGTAGAAGGTTTAGCTTCAAATCCATGCGATACACAAGATTTAGCTTCAAATCAATGCGATGTAGAAGGTTTAGCTTCAAATCCACGCGAAACAAATGATTGAGCTTCAAACACTTGGGATAAAGGTGATATAGCTTCAACTGCATGCGAAACAATCGAGTTACCTTCAAATCCACGCGAAACACATGATTTAGCTTCAAATCAATGCGATGTAGAAGGTTTAGCTTCAAATCCATGCGAAACAAATGGTTTAGCTAGAAATACTTGTGATATACATTATTTAGCTACAACTGCATGCGAAACAAACGAGTTAGTTTCAAATTCATGCGAAACACATGATTTAGCTTCAAATCAATGCGATGTAGAAGGTTTAGCTTCAAATCCATGCGATACACAAGATTTAGCTTCAAATCAATGCGATGTAGAAGGATTAGCTTCAAATCCACGCGAAACAAATGATTGAGCTTCAAACACTTGGGATAAATGTGATATAGCTTCAGCTGCATGTGAAACAAACGAGTTACCTTCAAATCCACGCGAAACATGATTTAGCTTCAAATCAATGCGATGTAGAAGCTTTAGCTTCAAATCCATGCGAAACAAATGGTTTAGCTAGAAATACTTGTGATATACATTATTCAGCTATAACTGCATGCGAAACAAACGAGTTAGCTTCAAATTCATGCGAAACACATGATTTAGCTTCAAATCAATGCGATGTAGAAGGTTTAGCTTCAAATCCATGCGATACACAAGATTTAGCTTCAAATCAATGCGATGTAGAAGGTTTAGCTTCAAATCCACGCTAAACAATTGATTGAGCTTCAAACACTTGGGATAAAGGTGATATAGCTTCAGCTGCATGCGGAACAAACGAGTTACCTTCAAATCCACGCGAAACATGATTTAGCTTCAAATCAATGCGATGTAGAAGGTTTAGCTTCAAATCCATGCGATACACAAGATTTAGCTTCAAATCAATGCGATGTAGAAGGTTTAGCTTCAAATCCACGCGAAACAAATGATTGAGCTTCAAACACTTGGGATAAAGGTGATATAGCTTCAACTGCATGCGAAACAATCGAGTTACCTTCAAATCCACGCGAAACACATGATTTAGCTTCAAATCAATGCGATGTAGAAGGTTTAGCTTCAAATCCATGCGAAACAAATGGTTTAGCTAGAAATACTTGTGATATACATTATTTAGCTACAACTGCATGCGAAACAAACGAGTTAGCTTCAAATTCATGCGAAACACATGATTTAGCTTCAAATCAATGCGATGTAGAAGGTTTAGCTTCAAATCCATGCGATACACAAGATTTAGCTTCAAATCAATGCGATGTAGAAGGATTAGCTTCAAATCCACGCGAAACAAATGATTGAGCTTCAAACACTTGGGATAAATGTGATATAGCTTCAGCTGCATGTGAAACAAACGAGTTACCTTCAAATCCACGCGAAACATGATTTAGCTTCAAATCAATGCGATGTAGAAGCTTTAGCTTCAAATCCATGCGAAACAAATGGTTTAGCTAGAAATACTTGTGATATACATTATTCAGCTATAACTGCATGCGAAACAAACGAGTTAGCTTCAAATTCATGCGAAACACATGATTTAGCTTCAAATCAATGCGATGTAGAAGGTTTAGCTTCAAATCCATGCGATACACAAGATTTAGCTTCAAATCAATGCGATGTAGAAGGTTTAGCTTCAAATCCACGCTAAACAAATGATTGAGCTTCAAACATTTGGGATAAAGGTGATATAGCTTCAACTGCATGCGAAACAAACGAGTTACCTTCAAATCCACGCGAAACACATGATTTAGCTTCAAATCAATGCGATGTAGAAGGTTTAGCTTCAAATCCATGCGAAACAAATGGTTTAGCTAGAAATACTTGTGATATACATTATTTTGCTACAACTGCATGCGAAACAAACGAGTTAGCTTCAAATTCATGCGAGACACATGATTTAGCTTCAAATCAATGCGATGTAGAAGCTTTAGCTTCAAATCCATGCGAAACAAATGGTTTAGCTAGAAATACTTATGATATACATTATTTAGCTATAACTGCATGCGAAACAAACGAGTTAGCTTCAAATCAATGCGATGTAGAAGGTTTAGCTTCAAATCCACTCGAAACAAATGATTGAGCTTCAAACACTTGGGATAAAGGTGATATAGCTTCAACTGCATGCGAAACAAACGAGTTACCTTCAAATCCACGCGAAACACATGACTTAGCTTCAAATCAATGCGATGTGGAAGGTTTAGCTTCAAATCCATGCGAAACAAATGATTTAGCTTCAAATCAATGCGATGTAGAAGGTTTAGCTTCAAATCAATGCGATACACAAGATTTAGCTTCAAAACAATGCGAAGTAGAAGGCGTAGCTTCAAATCCTTGCGAAACACATGATTTAGCTTCAAATCAATGCGATGTAGAAGGTTTAGCTTCAAATCCATGCGAAACAAATGATTGAGCTTCAAACACTTGGGATATAGTTGGTATAGCTTCAGCTGCATGCGAAACAAACGAGTTACCTTCAAATCCACGCGAAACATGATTTAGCTTCAAATCAATGCGATGTAGAAGGTTTAGCTTCAAATCCATGCGAAACAAATGATTGAGCTTCAAACATTTGGGATAAAGGTGATATAGCTTCAACTGCATGCGAAACAAACGAGTTACCTTCAAATCCACGCGAAACACATGATTTAGCTTCAAATCAATGCGATGAGAAGGTTTAGCTTCAAATCCATGCGAAACAAATGATTTAGCTTCAAATCAATGCGATGTAGAAGGTTTAGCTTCAAATCAATGCGATACACAAGATTTAGCTTCAAATCCATGCGAAACAAATGGTTTAGCTAGAAATACTTGTGATATACATTATTTAGCTACAACTGCATGCGAAACAAACGAGTTAGCTTCAAATTCATGCGAAACACATGATTTAGCTTCAAATCAATGCGATGTAGAAGGTTTAGCTTCAAATCCATGCGATACACAAGATTTAGCTTCAAATAAATGCGATGTAGAAGGATTAGCTTCAAATCCACGCGAAACAAATGATTGAGCTTCAAACACTTGGGATAAATGTGATATAGCTTCAGCTGCATGTGAAACAAACGAGTTACCTTCAAATCCACGCGAAACATGATTTAGCTTCAAATCAATGCGATGTAGAAGCTTTAGCTTCAAATCCATGCGAAACAAATGGTTTAGCTAGAAATACTTGTGATATACATTATTTAGCTATAACTGCATGCGAAACAAACGAGTTAGCTTCAAATTCATGCGAAACACATGATTTAGCTTCAAATCAATGCGATGTAGAAGGTTTAGCTTCAAATCCATGCGATACACAAGATTTAGCTTCAAATCAATGCGATGTAGAAGGTTTAGCTTCAAATCCACGCTAAACAAATGATTGAGCTTCAAACATTTGGGATAAAGGTGATATAGCTTCAACTGCATGCGAAACAAACGAGTTACCTTCAAATCCACGCGAAACACATGATTTAGCTTCAAATCAATGCGATGTAGAAGGTTTAGCTTCAAATCCATGCGAAACAAATGGTTTAGCTAGAAATACTTGTGATATACATTATTTTGCTACAACTGCATGCGAAACAAACGAGTTAGCATCAAATTCATGCGAGACACATGATTTAGCTTCAAATCAATGCGATGTAGAAGCTTTAGCTTCAAATCCATGCGAAACAAATGGTTTAGCTAGAAATACTTATGATATACATTATTTAGCTATAACTGCATGCGAAACAAACGAGTTAGCTTCAAATTCATGCGAAACACATGATTTAGCTTCAAATCAATGCGATGTAGAAGGTTTAGCTTTAAATCCATGCGATACACAAGATTTAGCTTCAAATCAATGCGATGTAGAAGGTTTAGCTTCAAATCCACGCTAAACAAATGATTGAGCTTCAAACATTTGGGATAAAGGTGATATAGCTTCAACTGCATGCGAAACAAACGAGTTACCTTCAAATCCACGCGAAACACATGATTTAGCTTCAAATCAATGCGATGTAGAAGGTTTTGCTTCAAATCCATGCGAAATAAATGATTTAGCTTCAAATCAATGCGAAGTAGAAGGCTTAGCTTCAAATCCATGCGAAACAAATGGTTTAGCTAGAAATACTTGTGATATACATTATTTAGCTACAACTGCATGCGAAACAAACGAGTTAGCTTCAAATTCATGCGAAACACATGATTTAGCTTCAAATCAATGCGATGTAGAAGGTTTAGCTTCAAATCCATGCGATACACAAGATTTAGCTTCAAATCAATGCGATGTAGAAGGTTTAGCTTCGAATCCACTCGAAACAAATGATTGAGCTTCAAACACTTGGGATAAAGGTGATATAGCTTCAACTGCATGCGAAACAAACGAGTTACCTTCAAATCCACGCGAAACATGATTTAGCTTCAAATCAATGCGATGTAGAAGGTTTAGCTTCAAATCCATGCGAAACAAATGATTGAGCTTCAAACATTTGGGATAAAGGTGATATAGCTTCAACTGCATGCGAAACAAACGAGTTACCTTCAAATCCACGCGAAACACATGATTTAGCTTCAAATCAATGCGATGAGAAGGTTTAGCTTCAAATCCATGCGAAACAAATGATTTAGCTTCAAATCAATGCGATGTAGAAGGTTTAGCTTCAAATCAATGCGATACACAAGATTTAGCTTCAAATCCATGCGAAACAAATGGTTTAGCTAGAAATACTTGTGATATACATTATTTAGCTACAACTGCATGCGAAACAAACGAGTTAGCTTCAAATTCATGCGAAACACATGATTTAGCTTCAAATCAATGCGATGTAGAAGGTTTAGCTTCAAATCCATGCGATACACAAGATTTAGCTTCAAATCAATGCGATGTAGAAGGATTAGCTTCAAATCCACGCGAAACAAATGATTGAGCTTCAAACACTTGGGATAAAGGTGATATAGCTTCAACTGCAAGCGAAACAAACGAGTTACCTTCAAATCCACGCGAAACACATGATTTAGCTTCAAATCAATGCGATGTAGAAGGTTTAGCTTCAAATCCATGCGATACACAAGATTTAGCTTCAAATCAATGCGATGTAGAAGGTTTAGCTTCAAATCCACGCGAAACAAATGATTGAGCTTCAAACACTTGGGATAAAGGTGATATAGCTTCAACTGCAAGCGAAACAAACGAGTTACCTTCAAATCCACGCGAAACACATGATTTAGCTTCAAATCAATGCGATGTAGAAGGTTTAGCTTCAAATAAATGCGATGTAGAAGGTTTAGCTTCAAATCAATGCGATGTAGAAGGTTTAGCTTCAAATCAATGCGATACACAAGATTTAGCTTCAAATCCATGCGAGACAAATGGTTTAGCTAGAAATACTTGTGATATACATTATTTAGCTACAACTGCATGCGAAACAAACGAGTTAGCTTCAAATTCATGCGAAACACATGATTTAGCTTCAAATCAATGCGATGTAGAAGGCTTAGCTTCAAATCCATGCGAAACAAATGGTTTAGCTAGAAATACTTGGGATATACATTATTTAGCTACAACTGCATGCGAAACAAACGAGTTAGCTTCAAATTCATGCGAAACACATGATTTAGCTTCAAATCAATGCGATGTAGAAGGCTTAGCTTCAAATCCATGCGAAACAAATGGTTTAGCTAGAAATACTTGGGATATACATTATTTAGCTACAACTGCATGCGAAACAAACGAGTTAGCTTCAAATTCATGCGAAACACATGATTTAGCTTCAAATCAATGCGATGTAGAAGGTTTAGCTTCAAATCCATGCGATACACAAGATTTAGCTTCAAATCAATGCGATGTAGAAGGATTAGCTTCAAATCCACGCGAAACAAATGATTGAGCTTCAAACACTTGGGATAAATGTGATATAGCTTCAGCTGCATGTGAAACAAACGAGTTACCTTCAAATCCACGCGAAACATGATTTAGCTTCAAATCAATGCGATGTAGAAGCTTTAGCTTCAAATCCATGCGAAACAAATGGTTTAGCTAGAAATACTTGTGATATACATTATTTAGCTATAACTGCATGCGAAACAAACGAGTTAGCTTCAAATTCATGCGAAACACATGATTTAGCTTCAAATCAATGCGATGTAGAAGGTTTAGCTTCAAATCCATGCGATACACAAGATTTAGCTTCAAATCAATGTGATGTAGAAGGTTTAGCTTCAAATCCACGCTAAACAAATGATTGAGCTTCAAACACTTGGGATAAAGGTGATATAGCTTCAACTGCATGCGAAACAATCGATTTACCTTCAAATCCACGCGAAACACATGATTTAGCTTCAAATCAATGCGATGTAGAAGGTTTAGCTTCAAATCCATGCGAAATAAATGATTTAGCTTCAAATCAATGCGAAGTAGATGGCTTAGCTTCAAATCCATGCGAAACAAATGGTTTAGCTAGAAATACTTGTGATATACATTATTTAGCTACAACTGCATGCGAAACAAACGAGTTAGCTTCAAATTCATGCGAGACACATGATTTAGCTTCAAATCAATGCGATGTAGAAGGTTTAGCTTCAAATCCATGCGATACACAAGATTTAGCTTCAAATCAATGCGATGTTGAAGGTTTAGCTTCAAATCCACTCGAAACAAATGATTGAGCTTCAAACACTTGGGATAAAGGTGATATAGCTTCAACTGCAAGCGAAACAAACGAGTTACCTTCAAATCCACGCGAAACACATGATTTAGCTTCAAATCAATGCGATGTAGAAGGTTTAGCTTCAAATAAATGCGATGTAGAAGGTTTAGCTTCAAATCCATGCGAAACAAATGGTTTAGCTAGAAATACTTGTGATATACATTATTTAGCTACAACTGCATGCGAAACAAACGAGTTAGCTTCAAATTCATGCGAAACACATGATTTAGCTTCAAATCAATGCGATGTAGAAGGCTTAGCTTCAAATCCATGCGAAACAAATGGTTTAGCTAGAAATACTTGGGATATACATTATTTAGCTACAACTGCATGCGAAACAAACGAGTTAGCTTCAAATTCATGCGAAACACATGATTTAGCTTCAAATCAATGCGATGTAGAAGGCTTAGCTTCAAATCCATGCGAAACAAATGGTTTAGCTAGAAATACTTGGGATATACATTATTTAGCTACAACTGCATGCGAAACAAACGAGTTAGCTTCAAATTCATGCGAAACACATGATTTAGCTTCAAATCAATGCGATGTAGAAGGTTTAGCTTCAAATCCATGCGATACACAAGATTTAGCTTCAAATCAATGCGATGTAGAAGGATTAGCTTCAAATCCACGCGAAACAAATGATTGAGCTTCAAACACTTGGGATAAATGTGATATAGCTTCAGCTGCATGTGAAACAAACGAGTTACCTTCAAATCCACGCGAAACATGATTTAGCTTCAAATCAATGCGATGTAGAAGCTTTAGCTTCAAATCCATGCGAAACAAATGGTTTAGCTAGAAATACTTGTGATATACATTATTTAGCTATAACTGCATGCGAAACAAACGAGTTAGCTTCAAATTCATGCGAAACACATGATTTAGCTTCAAATCAATGCGATGTAGAAGGTTTAGCTTCAAATCCATGCGATACACAAGATTTAGCTTCAAATCAATGCGATGTAGAAGGTTTTGCTTCAAATCCACGCTAAACAAATGATTGAGCTTCAAACATTTGGGATAAAGGTGATATAGCTTCAACTGCATGCGAAACAAACGAGTTACCTTCAAATCCACGCGAAACACATGATTTAGCTTCAAATCAATGCGATGTAGAAGGTTTAGCTTCAAATCCATGCGAAACAAATGGTTTAGCTAGAAATACTTGTGATATACATTATTTTGCTACAACTGCATGCGAAACAAACGAGTTAGCATCAAATTCATGCGAGACACATGATTTAGCTTCAAATCAATGCGATGTAGAAGCTTTAGCTTCAAATCCATGCGAAACAAATGGTTTAGCTAGAAATACTTATGATATACATTATTTAGCTATAACTGCATGCGAAACAAACGAGTTAGCTTCAAATTCATGCGAAACACATGATTTAGCTTCAAATCAATGCGATGTAGAAGGTTTAGCTTTAAATCCATGCGATACACAAGATTTAGCTTCAAATCAATGCGATGTAGAAGGTTTAGCTTCAAATCCACGCTAAACAAATGATTGAGCTTCAAACATTTGGGATAAAGGTGATATAGCTTCAACTGCATGCGAAACAAACGAGTTACCTTCAAATCCACGCGAAACACATGATTTAGCTTCAAATCAATGCGATGTAGAAGGTTTTGCTTCAAATCCATGCGAAACAAATGATTTAGCTTCAAATCAATGCGAAGTAGAAGGCTTAGCTTCAAATCCATGCGAAACAAATGGTTTAGCTAGAAATACTTGTGATATACATTATTTAGCTACAACTGCATGCGAAACAAACGAGTTAGCTTCAAATTCATGCGAAACACATGATTTAGCTTCAAATCAATGCGATGTAGAAGGTTTAGCTTCAAATCCATGCGATACACAAGATTTAGCTTCAAATCAATGCGATGTAGAAGGTTTAGCTTCGAATCCACTCGAAACAAATGATTGAGCTTCAAACACTTGGGATAAAGGTGATATAGCTTCAACTGCATGCGAAACAAACGAGTTACCTTCAAATCCACGCGAAACACATGACTTAGCTTCAAATCAATGCGATGTAGAAGGTTTAGCTTCAAACCCATGCGAAACAAATGATTTAGCTTCAAATCAATGCGATGTAGAAGGTTTAGCTTCAAATCAATGCGATACACAAGATTTAGCTTCAAATCAATGCGAAGTAGAAGGCGTAGCTTCAAATCCTTGCGAAACACATGATTTAGCTTCAAATCAATGCGATGTAGAAGGTTTAGCTTCAAATCCATGCGAAACAAATGATTGAGCTTCAAACACTTGGGATATAGTTGGTATAGCTTCAGCTGCATGCGAAACAAACGAGTTACCTTCAAATCCACGCGAAACATGATTTAGCTTCAAATCAATGCGATGTAGAAGGTTTAGCTTCAAATCCATGCGAAACAAATGATTGAGCTTCAAACATTTGGGATAAAGGTGATATAGCTTCAACTGCATGCGAAACAAACGAGTTACCTTCAAATCCACGCGAAACACATGATTTAGCTTCAAATCAATGCGATGAGAAGGTTTAGCTTCAAATCCATGCGAAACAAATGATTTAGCTTCAAATCAATGCGATGTAGAAGGTTTAGCTTCAAATCAATGCGATACACAAGATTTAGCTTCAAATCCATGCGAAACAAATGGTTTAGCTAGAAATACTTGTGATATACATTATTTAGCTACAACTGCATGCGAAACAAACGAGTTAGCTTCAAATTCATGCGAAACACATGATTTAGCTTCAAATCAATGCGATGTAGAAGGTTTAGCTTCAAATCCATGCGATACACAAGATTTAGCTTCAAATCAATGCGATGTAGAAGGATTAGCTTCAAATCCACGCGAAACAAATGATTGAGCTTCAAACACTTGGGATAAATGTGATATAGCTTCAGCTGCATGTGAAACAAACGAGTTACCTTCAAATCCACGCGAAACATGATTTAGCTTCAAATCAATGCGATGTAGAAGCTTTAGCTTCAAATCCATGCGAAACAAATGGTTTAGCTAGAAATACTTGTGATATACATTATTTAGCTATAACTGCATGCGAAACAAACGAGTTAGCTTCAAATTCATGCGAAACACATGATTTAGCTTCAAATCAATGCGATGTAGAAGGTTTAGCTTCAAATCCATGCGATACACAAGATTTAGCTTCAAATCAATGTGATGTAGAAGGTTTAGCTTCAAATCCACGCTAAACAAATGATTGAGCTTCAAACACTTGGGATAAAGGTGATATAGCTTCAACTGCATGCGAAACAATCGAGTTACCTTCAAATCCACGCGAAACACATGATTTAGCTTCAAATCAATGCGATGTAGAAGGTTTAGCTTCAAATCCATGCGAAATAAATGATTTAGCTTCAAATCAATGCGAAGTAGATGGCTTAGCTTCAAATCCATGCGAAACAAATGGTTTAGCTAGAAATACTTGTGATATACATTATTTAGCTACAACTGCATGCGAAACAAACGAGTTAGCTTCAAATTCATGCGAGACACATGATTTAGCTTCAAATCAATGCGATGTAGAAGGTTTAGCTTCAAATCCATGCGATACACAAGATTTAGCTTCAAATCAATGCGATGTTGAAGGTTTAGCTTCAAATCCACTCGAAACAAATGATTGAGCTTCAAACACTTGGGATAAAGGTGATATAGCTTCAATTGCATGCGAAACAAACGAGTTACCTTCAAATCCACGCGAAACACATGACTTAGCTTCAAATCAATGCGATGTAGAAGGTTTAGCTTCAAATCCATGCGAAACAAATGATTTAGCTTCAAATCAATGCGATGTAGAAGGTTTAGCTTCAAATCAATGCGATACCCAAGATTTAGCTTCAAATCCATGCGAAACAAATGGTTTAGCTCGAAATACTTGTGATATACATTATTTAGCTACAACTGCATGCGAAACAAACGAGTTAGCTTCAAATTCATGCGAAACACATGATTTAGCTTCAAATCAATGCGATGTAGAAGGTTTAGCTTCAAATCCATGCGATACACAAGATTTAGCTTCAAATCAATGCGATGTAGAAGGTTTAGCTTCAAATCCACTCGAAACAAATGATTGAGCTCCAAACACTTGGGATAAAGGTGATATAGCTTCAACTGCTTGCGAAACAATCGAGTTACCTTCAAATCCACGCGAAACACATGATTTAGCTTCAAATCAATGCGATGTAGAAGGTTTAGCTTCAAATCCATGCGAAACAAATGATTTAGCTTCAAATCAATTCGATGTAGAAGGTTTAGCTTCAAATCCATGCGATACACAAGATTTAGCTTCAAATCAATGCGATGTAGAAGGTTTAGCTTCAAATCCACTCGAAACAAATGATTGAGCTTCAAACACTTGGGATAAAGGTGATATAGCTTCAACTGCATGCGAAACAAACGAGTTACCTTCAAATCCACGCGAAACACATGACTTAGCTTCAAATCAATGCGATGTAGAAGGTTTAGCTTCAAATCCATGCGAAACAAATGATTTAGCTTCAAATCAATGCGATGTAGAAGGTTTAGCTTCAAATCAATGCGATACACAAGATTTAGATTCAAATCAATGCGAAGTAGAAGGCGTAGCTTCAAATCCTTGCGAAACACATGATTTAGCTTCAAATCAATGCGATGTAGAAGGTTTAGCTTCAAATCCATGCGAAACAAATGATTGAGCTTCAAACACTTGGGATATAGTTGGTATTGCTTCAACTGCATGCGAAACAAACGAGTTACCTTCAAAATCACGCGAAATACATGAGTTAGCTTCAAATCAATGTGATGTAGAAGGTTTAGCTTCAAATCCATGCGAAACAATTGATTGAGCTTCAAACACTTGGGATAAAGGTGATGTAGCTTCAGCTGCATGCGAAACAAACGAGTTAGCTACAAATCCAAGCGAAACATGATTTAGCTTCAAATCTATGCGATGTAGAAGGTTTAGCTTCAAATCCATGCGAAACAAATGATTTAGCTTCATATCAATGCGAAGTAGAAGGATTAGCTTCAAATCCATGCGAAACAAATGGTTTAGCTAGAAATACTTGTGAAATGCATGATTTAGCTTCAACTGCATGCGAAACAAACGAGTTACCTTCAAATCCACGCGAAACACATGATTTAGCTTCAAATCAATGCGATGTAGAAGGCTTAGCTTCAAATCCATGCAAAACACGTGATTTAGGATCCAATCAATGCGAAGTAGAAGGCTTAGCTTCAAATCCATGCGATACAAATGGTTTAGCTTCAAATACTTGTGATATACATGATTTAGCTTCCACTGCATTCGAAGCAATCGAGTTAGCTCCAAATCCACGCGAAACACATGTTTTAACATCAAATCAGTGCGAAGTAGAAGGCTTAGCTTCAAATCCATGCGAAACAAATGGTTTAGCATCAAATACTTGCGATAAAAATGATACAGCATCAAATACAGGAGAAACAAACGAGTTCGCTTCAAATCCATGCAAAACACACGATTTAGCTTCAATTCAATGCCAAGTAGAAGGCTTAGCTTCAAGTCCATGCGAATCAATTGTTTAGCTGCAAATACTTGTGATATACATGATTTAGTTTCAACTGCATGCGAAACACATTATTTAGGTGCAAATCAGTGCGAAGTAGAAGGCTCAGGTTCAAAGCCATGCGATTCAAATGGTTCATCTTCAAATCCAAGCGAAACACATAATTTAGCTTCAAAACAATGCGATGTAGAAGGTTTAGCTTCAAATCCAAGCGAAACACATGATTTAGCTTCCAATACTTGCGATATAAGTGATATAGTTTCAAATGCAGGAGAAAAGAAAGAGTTAGCTTCAAATCCATGCGAAACACATGATTCAGCTGCAAATCAATGCAATGTAGAAGGCTTAGCTTCAAATCCATGCAAAACACGTGATTTAGGATCCAATCAATGCGAAGTAGAAGGCTCAGGTTAAAAGCCATGCGATTCAAATGGTTCATCTTCAAATCCAAGCGAAACACATAATTTAGCTTCAAATCAATGCGATGTAGAAGGTTTAGCTTCAAATCCAAGCGAAACACATGATTTAGCTTCCAATACTTCCGATATAAGTGATATAGTTTCAAATGCAGGAGAAAAGGAAGAGTTAGCTTCAAATCCATGCGAAACACATGATTCAGCTGCAAATCAATGCAATGTAGAAGGCTTAGCTTCAAAGCCATGCAAAACACGTGATTTAGGATCCAATCAATGCGAAGTAGAAGGCTTAGCTTCAAATCCATGCGAAACAAATGGATTAGCTTCAAATACGTGCGATATAAATGATACAGCTTCAAATACAGGAGAAACAAACGAGTTGGCTTCAAATCCATGCAAAACACACGATTTAGCTTCAATTCAATGCCAAGTAGTAGGCTTAGCTTCAAATCCATGCGAAACAAACGGATTAGCTTCAAATACGTGCGATATAAATGATACAGCTTCAAATACAGGAGAAACAAACGAGTTAGCTTCAAATCCATGCAAACACACGATTTAGATTCAATTCAATGCCAAGTAGAAGGCAGAGCTTCAAATCCATGCGATACAAATGGTTTAGCTTCAAATACTTGTGATATACATGATTTAGCTTCAACTACATTCGTAGCAAACGAGTTAGCTCCAAATCCACGCGAAACACATGATTTAACTTCAAATCAGTGCGAAGTAGAAGGCTTAGCTTCAAATCCATGCGAATCTAATGGTTCGGCTTCAAATACTTGTGAAAGACATGATTTGGCTTAAACTGCATGCGAAACAAACGAGTTACCTTCAAATCCACGCGAAACACATAATATAGCGTCAAATCAATGCGAAGTAGCAGGTTTAGCTTCAAATCCATGCGAAACACATGATTTAGCTTCAAATACTTGCAATATAAGTGATCTAGTTTCAAATTCAGGCGAAACGAACGAGTGAGCTTCAAATCCATGCGAATCACATGATTCAGCTGCAAATCAATGCGATGTAGAAGGTTTAGCTTCAAATCCATGCGATACACAAGATTTTGCTTCAAATCAATGCGATGTAGAAGTTTCAGCTTCAAATGCATGCGACACATATGATTTAGCTTCAAATACTTGCGATATAAGTAATATAGCATCAAAAGCTGGAGGAACAAACGAGTTAGCTTCAAGTCCATGCCAAACACATAATTTAGCTTCTAATCAATGCGATGTAGAAGGTTTGGCTTCAAATCTGTGCGAAACAAATGATTTAGCTTCTAATACTTGCGATATAAGTGATATAGCTTCAAATGCAGGCGAAACAAACGAGTTAGCTACAAATCCAAGCGAAACAAACGATTTAGCTTCAATTCAATGCCAAGTAGAAGGCTTAGCTTCAAATCCATGCGACACATATGATTTAGCTTCAAATACTTGTCATATACATGATATATCTCCAACTGCACGCGAAACAAACGAGTTAGCTTCAAATCCATGCGAAAGACATGATTCAGGATCAAATCAGTGGGAAGTAGAAGGCTTACCATCAAATCCCATGCGAATCAAATGGTTTAGATTCAAATACTTGTGATATACATGATATAGCTTCAACTGCATTCGACACAAACGAGTTAGCTTCAAATCCATTCGAAACACAATATTTAGCGTCAAATCAATGCGAAGTAGAAGACAGAGCTTCAAATCCATGCGATACAAATGGTTTAGCTTCAAATACTTGTGATATACATGATTTAGCTTCAACTACATTCGTAGCAAACGAGTTAGCTCCAAATCCACGCGAAACACATGATTTAACTTCAAATCAGTGCGAAGTAGAAGGCTTAGCTTCAAATCCATGCGAATCTAATGGTTCGGCTTCAAATACTTGTGAAAGACATGATTTGGCTTAAACTGCATGCGAAACAAACGAGTTACCTTCAAATCCACGCGAAACACATAATATAGCGTCAAATCAATGCGAAGTAGCAGGTTTAGATTCAAATCCATGCGAAACACATGATTTAGCTTCAAATACTTGCAATATAAGTGATCTAGTTTCAAATTCAGGCGAAACGAACGAGTGAGCTTCAAATCCATGCGAAACACATGATTCAGCTGCAAATCAATGCGATGTAGAAGGTTTAGCTTCAAATCCATGCGATACACAAGATTTTGCTTCAAATCAATGCGATGTAGAAGTTTCAGCTTCAAATGCATGCGACACATATGATTTAGCTTCAAATACTTGCGATATAAGTAATATAGCATCAAAAGCTGGAGGAACAAACGAGTTAGCTTCAAGTCCATGCCAAACACATAATTTAGCTTCTAATCAATGCGATGTAGAAGGTTTGGCTTCAAATCTGTGCGAAACAAATGATTTAGCTTCTAATACTTGCGATATAAGTGATATAGCTTCAAATGCAGGCGAAACAAACGAGTTAGCTACAAATCCAAGCGAAACAAACGATTTAGCTTCAATTCAATGCCAAGTAGAAGGCTTAGCTTCAAATCCATGCGACACATATGATTTAGCTTCAAATACTTGTCATATACATGATATATCTCCAACTGCACGCGAAACAAACGAGTTAGATTCAAATCCATGCGAAAGACATGATTCAGGATCAAATCAGTGGGAAGTAGAAGGCTTACCATCAAATCCCATGCGAATCAAATGGTTTAGATTCAAATACTTGTGATATACATGATTTAGCTTCAACTGCATTCGACACAAACGAGTTAGCTTCAAATCCATTCGAAACACAATATTTAGCGTCAAATCAATGCGAAGTAGAAGACAGAGCTTCAAATCCATGCGATACAAATGGTTTAGCTTCAAATACTTGTGATATACATGATTTAGCTTCAACTGCATTCGAAACAAACGAGGTAGCTTCAAATCCGTGCGAAACACATGATTTAGGTTCAAATCAATGCGATGTAGAAGGTTTAGCTTCAAATCCATGCAATCTAGAAGGTTTGGCTTCAAATCCATGCGAAACAAATGATTTAGCTTCAAATCAATGCGATGTAGAAGGTTTTGTTTCAAATCTGTGCGAAACAAATGATTTAGCTTCTAATACTTGCGATATAAGTGATATAGCTTCAAATGCAGGCGAAACAAACGAGTTAGCTACAAATCCAAGCGAAACACGCGGTTTAGCTTCAATTCAATGCCAAGTAGATGGCTTAGCTTCAAATCCATGCGACACATATGATTTAGCTTCAAATATTTGCAATATAAGTGATATAGCTTCAAAAGCTGGAGGAACAAACGAGGTTGCTTCAATCCCATGTGAAACAAATGATTTAGCTTCAAATCATTGCGAAGTAGAAGGCTTAGCTTCAAATCCATGCGAAACAAATGGTTTAGCTACAAATACTTGCGATATACATTATTAAGCTACAACTGCATGCGAAACAAACGAGTTAGCTTCAAATCCATGCGAAACACATGATTTAGGTTCAAATCAATGCGATGTAGAAGGTTTAGCTTCAAATCCATGCAGAACACGTGATTTAGCTTCCTATTAATGCGAAGTAGAAGGCTTAGCTTCAGTTCTATACGAAACAAATGATTTAGCTTCAAATCAATGCGAAGTACAAGGCTTAGCTTCAAATCCATGCGAAACAAATGGTTTAGCTACAAATACTTGTGATATACATTATTTAGCTACAACTGCATTCGAAGCAATCGAGTTAGCTCCAAATCCACGCGAAACACATGATTTAACATCAAATCAGTGCGAAGTAGAAGGCTTAGCTTCAAATCCATGCGAAACAAATGGTTTAGCATCAAATACTTGCGATAAAAATGATACAGCATCAAATACAGGAGAAACAAACGAGTTAGCTTCAAATCCATGCAAAACTCACGATTTAGCTTCAATTCAAAGCCAAGTAGAAGGCTTAGCTTCTAATACATGCGAAACAAATGGTTTAGCTTCAAATACTTGCGATATAAATGATACAGCTTCAAATACAGGAGAAACAAACGAGTTCGCATCAAATCCATGCAAAACACACGATTTAGCTTCAATTCAATGCCAAGTAGAAGGCTTAGCTTCAAATCCATGCGAATCAATTGTTTAGCTGCAAATACTTGTGATATACATGATTTAGTTTCAACTGCATGCGAAACACATTATTTAGGTGCAAATCAGTGCGAAGTAGAAGGCTCAGGTTCAAAGCCATGCGATTCAAATGGTTCATCTTCAAATCCAAGCGAAACACATGATTTAGCTTCCAATACTTGCGATATAAGTGATATAGTTTCAAATGCAGGAGAAAAGAAAGAGTTAGCTTCAAATCCATGCGAAACACATGATTCAGCTGCAAATCAATGCAATGTAGAAGGCTTAGCTTCAAATCCATGCAAAACACGTGATTTAGGATCCAATCAATGCGAAGTAGAAGGCTCAGGTTCAAAGCCATGCGATTCAAATGGTTCATCTTCAAATCCAAGCGAAACACATAATTTAGCTTCACATCAATGCGATGTAGAAGGTTTAGCTTCAAATCCAAGCGAAACACATGATTTAGCTTCCAATACTTGCGATATAAGTGATATAGTTTCAAATGCAGGAGAAAAGAAAGAGTTAGCTTCAAATCCATGCGAAACACATGATTCAGCTGCAAATCAATGCAATGTAGAAGGCTTAGCTTCAAAGCCATGCAAAACACGTGATTTAGGATCCAATCAATGCGAAGTAGAAGGCTTAGCTTCAAATCCATGCGAAACAAATGGATTAGCTTCAAATACGTGCGATATAAATGATACAGCTTCAAATACAGGAGAAACAAACGAGTTGGCTTCAAATCCATGCAAAACACACGATTTAGCTTCAATTCAATGCCAAGTAGTAGGCTTAGCTTCAAATCCATGCGAAACAAACGGATTAGCTTCAAATACGTGCGATATAAATGATACAGCTTCAAATACAGGAGAAACAAACGAGTTAGCTTCAAATCCATGCAAACACACGATTTAGATTCAATTCAATGCCAAGTAGAAGGCAGAGCTTCAAATCCATGCGATACAAATGGTTTAGCTTCAAATACTTGTGATATACATGATTTAGCTTCAACTACATTCGTAGCAAACGAGTTAGCTCCAAATCCACGCGAAACACATGATTTAACTTCAAATCAGTGCGAAGTAGAAGGCTTAGCTTCAAATCCATGCGAATCTAATGGTTCGGCTTCAAATACTTGTGAAAGACATGATTTGGCTTAAACTGCATGCGAAACAAACGAGTTACCTTCAAATCCACGCGAAACACATAATATAGCGTCAAATCAATGCGAAGTAGCAGGTTTAGCTTCAAATCCATGCGAAACACATGATTTAGCTTCAAATACTTGCAATATAAGTGATCTAGTTTCAAATGCAGGCGAAACGAACGAGTGAGCTTCAAATCCATGCGAAACACATGATTCAGCTGCAAATCAATGCGATGTAGAAGGTTTAGCTTCAAATCCATGCGATACACAAGATTTTGCTTCAAATCAATGCGATGTAGAAGTTTCAGCTTCAAATGCATGCGACACATATGATTTAGCTTCAAATACTTGCGATATAAGTAATATAGCATCAAAAGCTGGAGGAACAAACGAGTTAGCTTCAAGTCCATGCCAAACACATAATTTAGCTTCTAATCAATGCGATGTAGAAGGTTTGGCTTCAAATCTGTGCGAAACAAATGATTTAGCTTCTAATACTTGCGATATAAGTGATATAGCTTCAAATGCAGGCGAAACAAACGAGTTAGCTACAAATCCAAGCGAAACAAACGATTTAGCTTCAATTCAATGCCAAGTAGAAGGCTTAGCTTCAAATCCATGCGACACATATGATTTAGCTTCAAATACTTGTCATATACATGATATATCTCCAACTGCACGCGAAACAAACGAGTTAGCTTCAAATCCATGCGAAAGACATGATTCAGGATCAAATCAGTGGGAAGTAGAAGGCTTACCATCAAATCCCATGCGAATCAAATGGTTTAGATTCAAATACTTGTGATATACATGATTTAGCTTCAACTGCATTCGACACAAACGAGTTAGCTTCAAATCCATTCGAAACACAATATTTAGCGTCAAATCAATGCGAAGTAGAAGACAGAGCTTCAAATCCATGCGATACAAATGGTTTAGCTTCAAATACTTGTGATATACATGATTTAGCTTCAACTGCATTCGAAACAAACGAGGTAGCTTCAAATCCGTGCGAAACACATGATTTAGGTTCAAATCAATGCGATGTAGAAGGTTTAGCTTCAAATCCATGCAATCTAGAAGGTTTGGCTTCAAATCCATGCGAAACAAATGATTTAGCTTCAAATCAATGCGATGTAGAAGGTTTTGTTTCAAATCTGTGCGAAACAAATGATTTAGCTTCTAATACTTGCGATATAAGTGATATAGCTTCAAATGCAGGCGAAACAAACGAGTTAGCTACAAATCCAAGCGAAACACACGGTTTAGCATCAATTCAATGCCAAGTAGAAGGCTTAGCTTCAAATCCATGCGACACATATGATTTAGCTTCAAATATTTGCAATATAAGTGATATAGCTTCAAAAGCTGGAGGAACAAACGAGGTTGCTTCAATTCCATGTGAAACAAATGATTTAGCTTCAAATCATTGCGAAGTAGAAGGCTTAGCTTCAAATCCATGCGAAACAAATGGTTTAGCTACAAATACTTGCGATATACATTATTAAGCTACAACTGCATGCAAAACATACGAGTTAGCTTCAAATCCATGCGAAACACATGATTTAGGTTCAAATCAATGCGATGTAGAAGGTTTAGCTTCAAATCCATGCAGAACACGTGATTTAGCTTCCTATTAATGCGAAGTAGAAGGCTTAGCTTCAGTTCTATACGAAACAAATGATTTAGCTTCAAATCAATGCGAAGTACATGGCTTAGCTTCAAATCCATGCGAAACAAATGATTCAGCTACAAATACTTGTGATATACATTATTTAGCTACAACTGCATGCGAAACAAACGAGTTAGCTTCAAATCTACGCGAAACACATGAATTGGTTCAAATCAATGCGATGTAGAAGGTTTAGCTTCAAATCCAAGCGAAACACATGATTCAGCTGCAAATCAATGCGATGTAGAAGGTTTAGATTCAAATCCATGCCAAACACATGATTTAGCTTCAAATCCATGGGATGTAGAAGGTTTAGCTTCAAATCCATGCGAAACACATTATTTAGGTGTAAATCTGTGCGAAGTAGAAGGCTCAGGTTCAAAGCCATGCGATTTAAATGGTTCATCTTCAAATACTTGTGAAAGACATGATTTAGCTTCAATTGCATGCGAAACAAACGAGTTAGCTTCAAATCCATACGAAACACATGATTTAGCTTCAAATCAATGCGAAGTAGAAGGTTTAGATTCAAATGCGTGCGAAACAAATGATTTTGGCATCAAATACTTGCGATATAAATGATATAGCTTCAAATGCAGGCGACACAAACGAGTTAGCTTCAAATCCATGCGAAACACATGATTTAGCTTCAAATCCAAGCGAAACACATGATTTAGCTTCAAATCAATGCGAAGTAGAGGGTTTAGCTTCAAATCCGTGCGAAACAAATGATTTTGGCATCAAATACTTGCGATATAAGTGATATAGCTTCAATGCTGGCCAAACAAACGAGTTTGCTTCAAATCCATGAGAAACACATGATTTAGCTTCAAATCCATGCGAAACAAATGGTTGAGCTACAAATACTTGTGATAGACATGATTTAGCTTCAACTGCATTCGAAACAAACGAGTTACCTTCAAATCCACGCGAAACACATGATTTAGCTTCAAATCAGTGCGAAGTAGAAGGCTTAGCTTCAAATCCATGCGAATCTAATGGTTCGGCTTCAAATACTTGTGAAATGCATGATTTAGCTTCAACTGCATGCGAAACAACGAGTTACCTTCAAATCCACGCGAAACACATAATTTAGCTTCAAATCAATGCGAAGTAGCAGGTTTAGCTTGAAATCCATGCGAAACAAATGATTGAGCTTCCAATACTTACGATATAAGTGATATAGTTTCAAATGCATGCGAAACAAACGAGTTAGCTTCAAATCCATGCGAATCAAATGGTTTAGATTCAAATACTTGTGATATACATGATTTAGCTTCAACTGCATGCGACACAAACAAGTTAGCTTCAAATCCATGCGAAACACATGATTCAGATGCAAATCAATGCGATGTAGAAGGTTTAGCTTCAAATCCATGCGATTTACACGATTTAGCTTCAAATCAATGCGATGTAGAAGGTTCAGCTTCAAATCCATGCGAAACACATGATTTAGCTTCAAACATTTGGGATATGGGTGGTGTAGCTTCAACTGCATGCAAAACAGACGAGTTACCTTCAAATCCATGCTAAACACATGATTTAGTTGCAAATCAATGCGATGTAGAAGGTTTAGCTTCAAATCCACGCGAAACACATGATTTAGCTTCAAATAAGTGCGAAGTAGAAGGCTTAGCTTCAAATCCATGCGAATCTAATGATTCGGCTTCAAATACTTGTGAAATGCATGATTTAGCTTCAACTGCATGCGAAACAACGAGTTACCTTCAAATCCACGCGAAACACATAATTTAGCTTGAAATCAATGCGAAGTAGCAGGTTTAGCTTGAAATCCATGCGAAACAAATAATTGAGCTTCCAATACTTGCGATATAAGTGATATAGCTTCAAAAGCAGGAGGAACAAACGATGTAGCTTCAATTCCATGCGATCAAATGATTTAGCTTCAAATACTTGTGATATACGTTATTTAGATTTAACTGCATGGGCAACGAACCAGTTAGCTTCAAATCCATGCGAAACACACGATTTAGCTGCAAATCAATGCGATGTAGAAGGTTTAGCTTCAAATCCATGCGATACACAAGATTTAGCCTCAAATCAATGCGATGTAGAAGGTTCAGCTTCAAATCCATGCGACACATATGATTTAGCTTCAAATACTTGCGATATACATTATTAAGCTACAACTGCATGCGAAACAAACGAGATAGCTTCAAATCCATGCGAAACACATGATTTAGGTTCAAATCAATGCGATGTAGAAGGTTTATCTTCAAATCCATACAAAACACGTGATTTAGCTTCCTATTAATGCGAAGTAGAAGGCTTAGCTTCAGTTCTATGCGAAACAAATGATTTAGCTTCAAATCAATGCGAAGTACAAGGCTTAGCTTCAAATCCATGTGAATCAAATGATTCAGCTACAAATACTTGTGATATACATTATTTAGCTACAACTGCATGCGAAACAAACGAGTTAGCTTCAAATCTACGCGAAACACATGAATTGGTTCAAATGAATGCGATGTAGAAGGTTTAGCTTCAAATCCAAGCGAAACACATGATTTAGCTTCAAATACTTGCGATATAAGTGATGTAGATTCAACTGCAGGCGAAATGAACGAGTTAGCTTCAAATCAATGCGAAACACATCAATTAGCATCAAATCCATGGGATGTAGAATGTTTAGATTCAAATCCATGCGAAACACATTATTTAGGTGCAAATCAGTGCGAAGTAGAAGGCTCAGGTTCAAAGCCATGCGATTTAAATGGTTCATCTTCAAATACTTGTGAAAGACATGATTTAGCATCAATTGCATGCGAAACAAACGAGTTAGCTTCAAATCCATACGAAACACATGATTTAGCTTCAAATCAATGCGAAGTAGAAGGTTTAGATTCAAATGCGTGCGAAACAAATGATTTTGGCATCAAATACTTGCGATATAAATGATATAGCTTCAAATGCAGGCGACACAAACGAGTTAGCTTCAAATCCATGCGAAACACATGATTTAGCTTCAAATCCAAGCGAAACACATGATTTATCTTCAAATCAATGCGATGTAAAAGGTTTAGCTTCATATCTGTGCGAAACAAATGATTTAGCATCAAATACTTGCGATATAAGGGATATAGCTTCAGATGCAGGCGAAACGAACGAGTTAGCTTCAAATCCATACGAAACACATGATTCAGCTTCAAATCAATGCGAAGTAGAAGGTTTAGATACAAATGCGTGCGAAACAAATGATTTTGGCATCAAATACTTGCGATATAAATGATATAGCTTCAAATGCAGGCGACACAAACGAGTTAGTTTCAAATCCATGCGAAACACATGATTTAGCTTCAAATCCAAGCGAAACACATGATTTATTTTCAAATCAATGCGATGTAAAAGGTTTAGCTTCAAATCTGTGCGAAACAAATGATTTAGCATCAAATACTTGCGATATAAGAGATATAGCTTCAGATGCAGGCGAAACGAACGAGTTTGCTTCAAATCCATACGAAACACATGATTTAGCTTCAAATCAATGCGAAGTAGAAGGTTTAGCTTCAAATCCGTGCGAAACAAATGATTTTGGCATCAAATACTTGCGATATAAGTGATATAGCTTCAATGCTGGCCAAACAAACGAGTTTGCTTCAAATCCATGAGAAACACATGATTTAGCTTCAAATCCATGCGAAACAAATGGTTGAGCTACAAATACTTGTGATAGACATGATTTAGCTTCAACTGCATTCGAAACAAACGAGTTACCTTCGAATCCACGCGAAACACATGATTTAGCTTCAAATCAGTGCGAAGTAGAAGGCTTAGCTTCAAATCCATGCGAATCTAATGGTTCGGCTTCAAATACTTGTGAAATGCATGATTTAGCTTCAACTGCATGCGAAACAACGAGTTACCTTCAAATCCACGCGAAACACATAATTTAGCTTCAAATCAATGCGAAGTAGCAGGTTTAGCTTGAAATCCATGCGAAACAAATGTTTGAGCTTCCAATACTTACGATATAAGTGATATAGTTTCAAATGCAGGAGAAACGAACGAGTTAGCTTCAAATACATGCGAAATACATGATTTAGCTTCAAATCCAAGCGAAACACATGATTTATCTTCAAATCAATGCGATGTAAAAGGTTTAGCTTCATATCTGTGCGAAACAAATGATTTAGCATCAAATACTTGCGATATAAGGGATATAGCTTCAGATGCAGGCGAAACGAACGAGTTAGCTTCAAATCCATACGAAACACATGATTCAGCTTCAAATCAATGCGAAGTAGAAGGTTTAGATACAAATGCGTGCGAAACAAATGATTTTGGCATCAAATACTTGCGATATAAATGATATAGCTTCAAATGCAGGCGACACAAACGAGTTAGTTTCAAATCCATGCGAAACACATGATTTAGCTTCAAATCCAAGCGAAACACATGATTTATTTTCAAATCAATGCGATGTAAAAGGTTTAGCTTCAAATCTGTGCGAAACAAATGATTTAGCATCAAATACTTGCGATATAAGAGATATAGCTTCAGATGCAGGCGAAACGAACGAGTTTGCTTCAAATCCATACGAAACACATGATTTAGCTTCAAATCAATGCGAAGTAGAAGGTTTAGCTTCAAATCCGTGCGAAACAAATGATTTTGGCATCAAATACTTGCGATATAAGTGATATAGCTTCAATGCTGGCCAAACAAACGAGTTTGCTTCAAATCCATGAGAAACACATGATTTAGCTTCAAATCCATGCGAAACAAATGGTTGAGCTACAAATACTTGTGATAGACATGATTTAGCTTCAACTGCATTCGAAACAAACGAGTTACCTTCAAATCCACGCGAAACACATGATTTAGCTTCAAATCAGTGCGAAGTAGAAGGCTTAGCTTCAAATCCATGCGAATCTAATGGTTCGGCTTCAAATACTTGTGAAATGCATGATTTAGCTTCAACTGCATGCGAAACAACGAGTTACCTTCAAATCCACGCGAAACACATAATTTAGCTTCAAATCAATGCGAAGTAGCAGGTTTAGCTTGAAATCCATGCGAAACAAATGATTAAGCTTCCAATACTTACGATATAAGTGATATAGTTTCAAATGCAGGAGAAACGAACGAGTTAGCTTCAAATACATGCGAAATACATGATTTAGCTTCAAATCCAAGCGAAACACATGATTTATCTTCAAATCAATGCGATGTAAAAGGTTTAGCTTCATATCTGTGCGAAACAAATGATTTAGCATCAAATACTTGCGATATAAGGGATATAGCTTCAGATGCAGGCGAAACGAACGAGTTAGCTTCAAATCCATACGAAACACATGATTCAGCTTCAAATCAATGCGAAGTAGAAGGTTTAGATACAAATGCGTGCGAAACAAATGATTTTGGCATCAAATACTTGCGATATAAATGATATAGCTTCAAATGCAGGCGACACAAACGAGTTAGTTTCAAATCCATGCGAAACACATGATTTAGCTTCAAATCCAAGCGAAACACATGATTTATTTTCAAATCAATGCGATGTAAAAGGTTTAGCTTCAAATCTGTGCGAAACAAATGATTTAGCATCAAATACTTGCGATATAAGAGATATAGCTTCAGATGCAGGCGAAACGAACGAGTTTGCTCCAAATCCATACGAAACACATGATTTAGCTTCAAATCAATGCGAAGTAGAAGGTTTAGCTTCAAATCCGTGCGAAACAAATGATTTTGGCATCAAATACTTGCGATATAAGTGATATAGCTTCAATGCTGGCCAAACAAACGAGTTTGCTTCAAATCCATGAGAAACACATGATTTAGCTTCAAATCCATGCGAAACAAATGGTTGAGCTACAAATACTTGTGATAGACATGATTTAGCTTCAACTGCATTCGAAACAAACGAGTTACCTTCAAATCCACGCGAAACACATGATTTAGCTTCAAATCAGTGCGAAGTAGAAGGCTTAGCTTCAAATCCATGCGAATCTAATGGTTCGGCTTCAAATACTTGTGAAATGCATGATTTAGCTTCAACTGCATGCGAAACAACGAGTTACCTTCAAATCCACGCGAAACACATAATTTAGCTTCAAATCAATGCGAAGTAGCAGGTTTATCTTGAAATCCATGCGAAACAAATGATTAAGCATCCAATACTTACGATATAAGTGATATAGTTTCAAATGCAGGAGAAACGAACGAGTTAGCTTCAAATACATGCGAAATACATGATTCAGCTGCAAATTAATGCTATGTAGAAGGCTTAGATTCTAATCCATGCAAAACACGTGATTTAGGATCCAATCAATGCGAAGTAGAAGGCTTAGCTTCAAATCCATGCGAGACAAATGCTTTAGCTTCAAATACTTGCGATATAAATGATATAGCTTCAAATACAGCAGAAACAAACGAGTTAGCTTCAAATCCATGCAAAACACACGATTTAGCTTCAATTCAATGCCAAGTAGAAGGCTTAGCTTCAAATCCATGCGAATGAATTGTTTAGCTGCAAATACATGTGATATACATGATTTAGTTTCAACTGCATGCGAAACAACGAGTTAGCTTCAAATCGACGCGAAACACATAATTTAGCTTCAAATCAATGCGAAGTAGCAGGTTTAGCTTCAAATCCATGCGAAACACATGATTTAGCTTCAAATACTTGCGATATAAGTGATATAGTTTCAAATGCAGGCGAAACGAACGAGTGAGCTTCAAATCCATGCGAAACACATGATTCAGCTGAAAATCAACGCGATGTAGAAGGCTTAGCTTCAAATCCATGCAAAACACGCGATTTAGGATCCAATCAATGCGAAGTAGAAGGCATAGCTTCAAATCCATGCGAAACAAATGGATTAGCTTCAAATACGTGCGATATAAATGATACAGCTTCAAATACAGGAGAAACAAACGAGTTGGCTTCAAATCCATGCAAAACACACGATTTAGCTTCAATTCAATGCCAAGTAGAAGGCTTAGCTTCAAATCCATACGAATGAATTGTTTAGCTGCAAATACATGTGATATACATTATTTAGTTTCAACTGCATGCGAAACAAACGAGTTAGCTTCAAATCCATTCGAAACACATGATTTAGCTTCATATCCAAGGGAAACACATGATTTAGCTACAAATCAATGCGATGTAGAAGGTTTAGCTTCAAATCCATGCGGAACAAATGGTTTAGCTTCAACTACTTTTGATATACATGATTTAGCTTCAACTGCATGCGAAACAAACGAGCTAGCTTCAAATACATGCGAAACAAATGATTTAGCTTCAAACCAATGCGATGGGGAAGGTTTAGCTTCAAATCCGCGTGAAACAATTGATTTACATTCAAATACTTGCGATATAAGTGATATAGCTTCAAATGCAGGCGAGACAAATGAGTTAGCTTCAATCCCATGCAAAACACACGATTTAGCTTCAATTCAATGCCAAGTAGAAGGCTTAGCTTCAAATCCATGCGAATGAATTGTTTAGCTGCAAATACATGTGATATACATTATTTAGTTTCAACTGCATGCGAAACAAACGAGTTAGCTTCAAATCCATTCGAAACACATGATTTAGCTTCATATCCAAGGGAAACACATGATTTAGCTACAAATCAATGCGATGTAGAAGGTTTAGCTTCAAATCCATGCGGGACAAATGGTTTAGCTTCAACTACTTTTGATATACATGATTTAGCTTCAACTGCATGCGAAACAAACGAGCTAGCTTCAAATACATGCGAAACACATGATTTAGCTTCACACCAATGTGATGTAGTAGGCTTAGCTTCAAATCCGCGAGAAACAAATGATTTACATTCAAATACATGTGATATAAGTGATATAGCTTCGAATGCAGGAGAGACAAATGAGTTACCTTCAAATCCATGCGAAACACTTGAATTAGCTTCAAATCAATGCGATGTAAAAGGTTTAGCTTCAAATCTGTGCGAAACAAATGATTTAGCTACAAATACTTGCGATATATGTGATACAGCTTCAAATGCAGGCGAAACAAACGAGTTAGCTTCAAATCCATGTGAAAGAAATGATTTAGCTTCATATACAAGGGAAACACATGATTTAGCTTCAAATCAATGCGATGTAGAAGGTTTAGATTCAAATCTGAGCAAAACAAATCACTCATCTTCAAATACTCTCGATATTGGTGATATAGCTTCAAATGCATACGAAACACACGATTAGCTTCAAATCCATGCGAAACAAACGAGTTAGCTTCAAATCCATGCGAAACACACGATTTAGCTTCAAATCAATGCGATGTAGAAGGTTTAGCTTCAAATCCGCGCGAAACAAATGATTTAGATTCAAATACTTGCGATATAAGTGATATAGCTTCAAATGCAGGCGGAATAGTCGAGTTAGCTTCAAATGCATGCGAGACACATGATTAAGATTCAAATGCATGCGAAACACATGGATTAGCTTCATATTCTTACGAAACAAATGGTTTTGCTTCAGATACTTTTGATAAACATGATTTAGCATCAACTGCATGCGGAACAAACGAGTTAGCTTCAAATCCAACCGGAACAATGATTTAGGCTTAAATCAAAGCGAAGTCGAAGGCTTAGCTTCAAATACATGAGAAACAAATGATTTAGCTTCAGATAATTGCTATATAAATGAGGTAGCTTCAAATGCAGACAGAACAAACGAGTTAGCTTCAAATCCATACAAAACACATGATTTAGCTTCATTTCAATGCCAAGTAGAAGGGTTAGCTTCAAACCCATGCGAAACAAATGGTTTAGCTTCAAATACTTGCGATATAAATGAAGTAACTTCAAATGCAGAGGATACAATCAAGTTAGCTTCAAATCCATGCAAAAAGCATGATTAAGCTTCAAATCCATGGGATGTAGAACGTTTAGCTTCAAATCCATGCAAAACACGTGATTTAGGATCTAATCGGTGTGAAGTAGAAGGCTTAGCATCAAACTCCATGCGAATCAAATGGTTTAGATTCAAATACTTGTGATATACATGATTTAGCTTAAACTGCATTCGACACAAACGAGTTAGCTTCAGATCCATGCGAAACACATGATTTAGTTGCAAATCAATGCGATGTAGTGGGTTTAGCCGCAAATCCATGCGATACAAATGATTGAGCTTCAAACACTTGGGATAAAGGTGATATAGCTTCAGCTGCATGCGAAACAAACGAGTTACCTTCAAATCCACGCGAAACACATGATTTAGCTTCAAATCAAATTGATGTAGAAGGTTTAGCTTCAAATCCATGCGAAACAAATGATTGAGCTTCAAACACTTGGGATATAGGTGGTATATTTTCAACTGCATGCGAAGCAAACGAGTCACCTTCAAATCCACGCGAAACACATGATTTAGCTTCTAATCAATGCGATGTAGAAGGTTTAGCTTCAAATCCATGCGAAACAAATGATTTAGCTTCAAATCAATGCGAAGTAAATGGCTTAGCTTCAAATCCATGCGAAACGAATGATTTAGCATAAAATACTTGCGAATATAAGTGATATAGCTTCAAATGCAGGCGAAACAAAGGAGATAGCTTCAAATCCATGCAAAACACATGATTAAGCTTCAAAACAATGCGAAGTAGAAGGCTTAGCTTCAAATCCATGCGAAACACACGATTTAGCTTCAAATCAATGCGATGTAGAAGGTTTAGCTTCAAATCCATGAGAAACAAATGATTTAGCATCAAAAACTTGTGATATAAGTGATATAGATTCAACTGCAGGCGAAACGAACGAGCTACCTTCAACACAACGCGAAACACATGATTTAACTTCAAATCAATGCGATGTAGAAGGTTTAGCTTCAAATCAATGCGAAACAATGGTTTAGCTTCAAATCAATGCGAAGTAGAAGGCTTAGCTTCAAATCCATGCGAAACAAATGGTTTAGCTACAAATACTTGTGATATACATTATTTAGCTACAACTGCATGCGAAACAAAGTAGTTTGCTTCAAATCCATGCGAAACACATGATTTAGATTCAAATCGGTGTGAAGTAGAAGGCTTAGCATCAAATCCAATGCGAATCAAATGGTTTAGATTCAAATACTTGTGATATACATGATTTAGCTTCAACTGCATTCGAAGCAAACGAGTTAGCTCCGAATCCACGCGAAACACATGATTTAGCTTCAAATCAGTGCGAAGTAGAAGGCTTAGCTTCAAATCCATGCGAATCTATTGGTTCGGCTTCAAATACTTGTGAAATGCATGATTTAGCTTCAACTGCATGCGAAACAACGAGTTACCTTCAAATCCATGCGAAACAAATAATTTAGCTTCAAATCAATGCGAAGTAGAAGGCTTAGCTTCAAATCCATGCGAAACAAATGGTTTAGCTTCAAATACTTGCGATATAAATGATACAGCGTCAAATACAGGAGAAACAAACGAGTTAGCTTCAAATCCATGCAAAACACACGTTTTAGCTTCAATTCAATGCCAAGTAGAAGGCTTAGCTTCAAACCCATGCGAATCAATTGCTTAGCTGCAAATACTTGTGATATACATGATTTAGTTTCAACTGCATGCGAAACAAACGAGTTAGCTTCAAATCGATGCGAAACACAATATTTAGCGTCAAATCAATGCGAAGTAGGAGGCAGAGCTTCAAATCCATGCGAAACGAATGTTTTAGCTTCAAATACTTGCGATATAAATGATACAGATTCAAATGCAGGCGAAACAAACGAGTTATCTTCAAATCCATGCGAAGCGAAAGATTTAGCTGTAAATACTTGCGAATATAAGTGATATAGCTTCAACTACAGGCGACACAAACGAGTTAGATTCAAATCCATGCGAAAAACATGATTTAGCTTCAAACCAATGCGATGTAGAAGGATTAGCTTCAAATCCGCGCGAAACAAATGATTTACATTCAAATACTTGCGATATAAGTGATATAGCTTCAAATGCAGGAGCGACAAATGAGTTAGCTTCAAATCCATGTGAAACACATGATTTAGCTTCAAATCAACGCGAAGTAGAAGGCTTGTATTCAAATTCATGCGATACAAATCGTTTAGCTTCAAATATTTGTGATATACATGACGATCCAGCTGCATTCGAAACAGACGAATTAGCTTCTAATCCACACGAAATACATTATTTAGCTTGAAAACAATGCGAATTAGAAGGCTTAGCTTCAAATCCATGCGAAACGAATGATTTAGATTCAAATACTTGCGATATAAATGATACAGCTTCAAATGCATGCGAAAGAAACGAGTTAGCTTCAAATCCATGCGAAGCGAAAGATTTAGCTGTAAATACTTGCGAATGTAAGAGATATAGCTTCAACTACAGGCGACACAAACGAGTTAGATTCAAATCCATGCGAAACGAATGATTTAGCTTCAAATACTTGCGATATAAATGATACAGCTTCAAATGCAGGCGAAACAAAAGAGTTAGCATCAAATCAATGCGATACACACGATTTAGCTTCAAATCAACGCGAAGTAGAAGAGTTTGCTTCAAATTCAGGCGGAACAAATGGTTTAGCTTCAAATACTTGTGATATACATAATTTAGCTTCAACTGCTTGCGAAACAAACGAGTTATCTTCAAATCCATGCGAAACGATAGATTTAGATGTAAATGCTTGCGAATGTAAGTGATATAGCTTCAACTACAGGCGACACAAACGAGTTAGATTCAAATCCATGCGAAACACATGATTTAGCAACAAATCAATGTCATGTAGAAGGTTTAGCTTCAAATCCGCGCGAAACAAATGATTTACATTCAAATACTTGCGATATAAGTGATATAGCTTCAAATGCAGGAGAGACAAATGAGTTAGCTTCAAATCCATGCGAAACACATGATTTAGCTTCAAATCAATGGGATGTAGAAGGTTTAGCTTCAAATCCAAGCGAGACATATGATTTAGCTTCAATCAGTGCGAAGTAGAAGGCTCAGCTTCAAATCGATGCGAATCTAATAGTCCGGCATCAAATTCTTGTGAAATACAAGATTTAGCTTCAAGTGCATGTGAAACAAACGTGTTAGCTTCAAATCCAAGCGAAACAGATGATTTAGCTTCAAATCAATGCGATGTAGAAGGTTTAGCTTCAAATACTTGCGATATAAATGAAGTAACTTCAAATGCAGAGGATACAATCAAGTTAGCTTCAAATCCATGCAAAAAGCATGATTAAGCTTCAAATCCATGGGATGTAGAAGGTTTAGCTTCAAATCCATGCAAAACACGTGATTTAGGATCCAATCAGTGTGAAGTAGAAGGCTTAGCATCAAACCCCATGCGAATCAAATGGTTTAGATTCAAATACTTGTGATATACATGATTTAGCTTAAACTGCATTCGACACAAACGAGTTAGCTTCAGATCCATGCGAAACACATGATTTAGTTGCAAATCAATGCGATGTAGTGGGTTTAGCCGCAAATCCATGCGATACAAATGATTGGGCTTCAAACACTTGGGTTAAGGTGATATAGCTTCAACTGCATGCGAAACAAACGAGTTACCTTCAAATCCACGGGAAACACATGATTTAGCTACAAATCAATTTGATGTAGAAGGTTTAGCTTCAAATCCATGCGAAACAAATGATTGAGCTTCAAACACTTGGGATATAGGTGGTATATTTTCAACTGCATGCGAAACAAACGAGTCACCTTCAAATCCACGCGAAACACATGAGTTAGCTTCAAATCAATGCGATGTAGAAGGTTTAGCATCAAATCCATGCGATACAAATGATTGAGCTTCAAACACTTGGGAGAAAGGTGATATAGCTTCAACTGCATGCGAAACAAACGAGTTACCTTCAAATCCACGCGAAACACATGATTTAGCTTCAAATCAATTTGATGTAGAAGGTTTAGCTTCAAATCCATGCGAAACATATGATTTAGCTTCAAATCAATGCAAAGTAAAAGGCTTAGCTTCAAATCCATGCGAAACGAATGATTTAGCATAAAATACTTGCGAATATAAGTGATATAGCTTCAAATGCAGGCGAAACAAACGAGTTAGCTTCAGATCCATGCGAAACACATGATTTAGTTGCAAATCAATGCGATGTAGAGGGTTTAGCTTCAAATCCATGCGATACACAAGATTTAGCTTCAAATCAATGCGATGTAGAAAGTTCAGCTTCAAATCCATGCGACGCACATGATTTAGCTTCAAATACTTGCGATATAAGCGATATAGCTTCAAAATCTGGAGGAATAAACGAGGTAGCTTCAATTCCATGCGAAACAAATGATTTAGCTTCAAATCAATGCGAAGTAGAGGGCTTAGCTTCAAATCCATGCGTAACAAATGGTTTAGCTACAAATACCTGTGATATACTTTATTTAGCTACAACTGCATGCGAAACAAACGAGTTAGCTTCAAATACATGGGATACACATGATTTAGCTTCAAATCAATGCGATGTAGAGGGTTTAGCTTCAAATCCATGCGATACACAAGATTTAGCTTCAAATCAATGCGATGTAGAAAGTTCAGCTTCAAATCCATGCGACGCACATGATTTAGCTTCAAATACTTGCGATATAAGTGATATAACTTTAAAATCTGGAGGAACAAACGAGATAGCTTCAATTCCATGCGAAACAAATGATTTAGCTTCAAATCAATGCGAAGCAGAAGGCTTAGCTTCAAATCCATGCGAAACAAATGGTTTAGCTACAAATACTTGTGATATACATTATTTAGCTACAACTGCATGCGAATCAAACGAGTAAGCTTCAAATACATGGGATACACATGATTTAGCTTCAAATCAATGCGATGTAGAAGGTTTAGCTTCAAATCCAGGCGAAACAAATGGTTTAGCTGCAAATACTTGTGATATACATTATTTAGCTACAACTGCATGCGAAACAAACGAGTTAGCTTCAAATCAATGCGAAACACATGATTTAGCTTCAAATCAATGCGATGTAGAAGGTTTAGCTTCAAATCCATGCGAAACACACGATTTAGCTTCAAATCAATGCGAAGTAGAAGGCTTAGCTTCAAATCCATGCCAAACACATGATTTAGCTTCAAATCCATGGTATATAGAAGGTTTAGCTTCAAATCCATGCGAAACATATTATTTAGGTTCAAATCAGTGCGAAATAGAAGCCTCAGGTTCAAAGCCATGCAATTCAAATGGTTCATCATCAAATACATGTGAAAGACATGATTTAGCTTCAACTGCATTCGAAACAAACGAGTTAGCTCCAAATCCACGCGAAACACATGATTTAACTTCATATCAGTGCGAAGAAGAAGGCTTAGCTTCAAATCCATGCGAATCTAATGGTTCGGCTTCAAATACTTGTGAAATGCATGATTTAGCTTCAACGGCATGCGAAACAAGGAGTTACCTTCAAATCCACGCGAAACACATAATTTAGCTTCAAATGAATGCGAAGTAGCAGGTTTAGCTTCAAATCCATGCAAAACACGTGATTTAGGATCCAATCAATGCGATGTAGAAGGCTTAGCTTCAATCCATGCGAAACAAATGGCTTAGCTTCAAATCAGCGCAAAGTAGACGGCTTAGCTTCAAATCCATGCGAATCTAATGGTTCGGCTTCAAATACTTGTGAAATGCATGATTTAGCTTCAACTGCATGCGAAACAACGAGTTACCTTCAAATCCATGCGAAACACATAATTTAGCTTCAAATCAATGCGATGTAGAAGGTTTAGCTTTAAATCCAAGCGAAACACATGATTTAGCTTCAAATACTTGCGATATAAGTGATATAGTTTCAAATGCAGGAGAAACGAACGAGTTAGCTTCAAATCCGTGCGAAACACAATGATTCAGCTGCAAATCAATGCGATGTAGAAGACTTAGATACAAATCCATGCGAAACAAATGGTTTAGCTTCAAATACTTGCGATATAAATGATACAGATTCAAATACAGGAGAAACAAACGAGTTAGCTTCAAATCCATGCAAAACACACGACTTAGCTTCAATTCAATGCCAAGTAGAAGGCTTAGCTTCAAATCCATGCGAATCAATTGTTTAGCTGCAAATACTTGTGATATACATTATTTAGTTTCAACTGCATGCGAAACAAACGAGTTAGCTTCAAATTCATTCGAAACACAATATTTAGCGACAAATCAATGCGAAGTAGAAGGCAGAGCTTCAAATACATGCGATACAAATGGTTTAGCTTCAAATACTTGTGGTATACATGATTTAGCTTCAACTGCATTCGAAGCAATCGAGTTAGCTCCAAATCCACGCGAAACACGTGATTTAACTTCAAATCAGTGCAAAGTGGAAGGTTTAACTTCAAATCCATGCCAAACACATGATTTAGCTTCAAATCCATGGGATGTAGAAGGTTTAGCTTCAAATCCATGGGATATAGAAGGTTCAGCTTCAAATCCATGCGAAACACATTTGTTAGGTGCAAATCAGTGGGAAGTAGAAGGCTCAGGTTCAAGCCATGCGATTCAACCTTCAAGGGATCATCTTCAAATACTTGTGAAAGACATGATTTAGCTTCAACTGCATGCGAAACAAACGAGTTACCTTCAAATCCACGCGAAACACATGATTTAGCTTCAAATCCATGCAAAATACACGATTTAGCTTCAATTCAATGCAAGTAGAAGGCTTAGCTTCAAATCCATGCCAATCAATTGTTTAGCTGCAAATACTTGTGATATACATGATTTAGTTTCAACTGCATGCGAAACAAACGAGTTAGCTTCAAATTCATGCGAAACACAATATTTAGCGTCAAATCAATGCGAAGTAGAAGGCAGAGCTTCAAATCCATGCGATACAAATGTCTTAGCTTCAAATACTTGTGATATACATGATTTAGCTTCAACTGCATTCGAAGCAAACGAGTTAGCTCCAAATCCACGCGAAACACATGATTTAACTTCAAATCAGTGCGAAGAAGAAGGTTTAACTTCAAATCCATGCCAAACACATGATTTAGCTTCAAATCCATGGGATGTAGAAGGTTTAGCTTCAAATCCATGGGATGTAGAAGGTGTAGCTTCAAATCCATGCGAAACACATTTGTTATGTGCAAATCAGTGGGAAGTAGAAGGCTCAGGTTCAAAGCCATGCGATTCAAGTGGTTCATCTTCAAATACTTGTGAAAGACATGATTTAGCTTCAACTGCATGCGAAACAAACGAGTTACCTTCAAATCCACGCGAAACACATGATTTAGCTTCAAATCAATGTGATGTAGAAGGCCAAGCTTCAAATCCATGCAAAACACATGATTTAGGATCCAATCAATGTGAAGTAGAAGGCTTAGCTTCAAATCCATGCGAAACAAGTGGTTTAGCTCAAATACTTGCGATATAAATGATACAGCTGCAAATACAGGAGAAACAAACGAGTTAGCTTCAAATCCATGCAAAATACACGATTTAGCTTCAATTCAATGCCAAGTAGAAGGCTTAGCTTCAAATCCATGCCAATCAATTGTTTAGCTGCAAATACTTGTGATATACATGATTTAGTTTCAACTGCATGCGAAACAAACGAGTTAGCTTCAAATTCATGCGAAACACAATATTTAGCGTCAAATCAATGCGAAGTAGAAGGAAGAGCTTCAAATCCATGCGATACAAATGGTTTAGCTTCAAATACTTGTGATATACATGATTTAGCTTCAACTGCATTCGAAGCAAACGAGTTAGCTCCCTAAATCCACGCGAAACACATGATTTAACTTCAAATCAGTGCGAAGTAGAAGGCTTAGCTTCAAATCCTTGCGAATCTAATGGTTCGGCTTGAAATACTAGTGAAATGCATGATTTAGCTTCAACTGCATGCGAAACAAATGAGTTACATTCAAATCCAAGCGAAACACATAATTTAGCTTCAAATCAATGCGATGTAGAAGGTTTAGCTTCAAATCCAAGCGAAACACATGATTTAGCTACAAATACTTGCGATATAAGTGATATAGTTTCTAATGCAGGAGAAACGAACGAGTTAGCTTCAAATCCATGCGAAACACATGATTCAGCTGCAAATCAATGCGATGTAGAAGGCTTAGATACAAATCCATGCAAAACACGTGATTTAGGATCCAATCAATGCGAAGTAGAAGGCTTTGCTTCAAATCCATGCGAAACAAATGCTTTAGCTTCAAATACTTGCGATATAAATGATATAGCTTCAAATAGAGGAGAAACAAACGAGTTAGCTTCAAATCCATGCAAAACACACGATTTAGCTTCAATTCAATGCCAAGTAGAAGGCTTAGCTTCAAATCCATGCGAATCAATTGTTTAGCTGCAAATACTTGTGATATACATGATTTAGTTTCAACTGCATGCGAAACAAACGAGTTAGCTTCAAATCCATTCGAAACACAATATTTAGGCGTCAAATCAATGCGAAGTAGAAGGCAGAGCTTCAAATCCATGCGATACAAATGGTTTAGCTTCAAATACTTGTGATATACATGATTTAGTTTCAACTGCATGCGAAACAAACGAGTTAGCTTCAAATTCATGCGAAACACAATATTTAGCGTCAAATCAATGCGAAGTAGAAGGAAGAGCTTCAAATCCATGCGATACAAATGGTTTAGCTTCAAATACTTGTGATATACATGATTTAGCTTCAACTGCATTCGAAGAAAACGAGTTAGCTCCGAATCCACGCGAAACACATGATTTAACTTCAAATCAGTGCGAAGTAGAAGGCTTAGCTTCAAATCCTTGCGAATCTAATGGTTCGGCTTGAAATACTAGTGAAATGCATGATTTAGCTTCATCTGCATGCGAAACAAATGAGTTACATTCAAATCCAAGCGAAACACATAATTTAGCTTCAAATCAATGCGATGTAGAAGGTTTAGCTTCAAATCCAAGCGAAACACATGATTTAACTTCAAATACTTGCGATATAAGTGATATAGTTTCTAATGCAGGAGAAACGAACGAGTTAGCTTCAAATCCATGCGAAACACATGATTCAGCTGCAAATCAATGCGATGTAGAAGGCTTAGATACAAATCCATGCAAAACACGTGATTTAGGATCCAATCAATGCGAAGTAGAAGGCTTTGCTTCAAATCCATGCGAAACAAATGCTTTAGCTTCAAATACTTGCGATATAAATGATATAGCTTCAAATACAGGAGAAACAAACGAGTTAGCTTCAAATTCATGCAAAACACACGATTTAGCTTCAATTCAATGCCAAGTAGAAGGCTTAGCTTCAAATCCATGCGAATCAATTGTTTAGCTGCAAATACTTGTGATATACATGATTTAGTTTCAACTGCATGCGAAACAAACGAGTTAGCTTCAAATCCATTCGAAACACAATATTTAGCGTCAAATCAATGCGAAGTAGAAGGCAGAGCTTCAAATCCATGCGATACAAATGGTTTAGCTTCAAATACTTGTGATATACATGATTTAGCTTCAACTGCATTCGAAGCAAACGAGTTAGCTCCGAAACCACGCGAGACACATGATTTAGCTTCAAATCAGTGCGAAGTAGAAGGCTTAGCTTCAAATCCATGCGAATCTATTGGTTCGACTTCAAATACTTGTGAAATGCATGATTTAGTTTCAACTGCATGCGAAACAAATGAGTTAGCTTCAAATCGATGCGAAACACAATATTTAGCGTCAAATCAATGCGAAGTAGAAGGCTTTGCTTCAAATCCATGCGAAACAAATGCTTTAGCTTCAAATACTTGCGATATAAATGATATAGCTTCAAATACAGGAGAAACAAACGAGTTAGCTTCAAATCCATGCAAAACACACGATTCAGCTTCAATTCAATGCCAAGTAGAAGGCTTAGCTTCAAATCCATGCGAATCAATTGTTTAGCTGCAAATACTTGTGATATACATGATTTAGTTTCAACTGCATTCGAAACAAACGAGTTAGCTTCAAATCCATTCGAAACACAATATTTAGCGTCAAATCAATGCGAAGTAGAAGGCAGAGCTTCAAATCCATGCGATACAAATGGTTTAGCTTCAAATACTTGTGATATACATGATTTAGCTTCAACTGCATTCGAAGCAAACGAGTTAGCTTCAAATCCACGCGAAACACATGATTTAACTTCAAATCAGTGCGAAGTAGAAGGCTTAGCTTCAAATCCATGCGATACAAATGGTTTAGCTTCAAATACTTGTGATATACATGATTTAGCTTCAACTGCATTCGAAGCAAACGAGTTAGCTCCAAATCCATGCAAAACACGTGATTTAGGATCCAACCAATGCGAAGTAGAAGGCAGAGCTTCAAATCCATGCGATACAAATGGTTTAGCTTCAAATACTTGTGATATACATGATTTAGCTTCAACTGCATTCGAAGCAAACGAGTTAGCTCCGAAACCACGCGAGACACATGATTTAGCTTCAAATCAGTGCGAAGTAGAAGGCTTAGCTTCAAATCCATGCGAATCTATTGGTTCGACTTCAAATACTTGTGAAATGCATGATTTAGTTTCAACTGCATGCGAAACAAATGAGTTAGCTTCAAATCGATGCGAAACACAATATTTAGCGTCAAATCAATGCGAAGTAGAAGGCTTTGCTTCAAATCCATGCGAAACAAATGCTTTAGCTTCAAATACTTGTGATATAAATGATATAGCTTCAAATACAGGAGAAACAAACGAGTTAGCTTCAAATCCATGCAAAATACACGATTTAGCTTCAATTCAATGCCAAGTAGAAGGCTTAGCTTCAAATCCATGCCAATCAATTGTTTAGCTGCAAATACTTGTGATATACATGATTTAGATTCAACTGCATGCGAAACAAACGAGTTAGCTTCAAATCCATTCGAAACACAATATTTAGCGTCAAATCAATGCGAAGTAGAAGGGCAGAGCTTCAAATCCATGCGATACAAATGGTTTAGCTTCAAATACTTGTGATATACATGATTTAGCTTCAACTGCATTCGAAGCAAACGAGTTAGCTCCGAAACCACGCGAGACACATGATTTAGCTTCAAATCAGTGCGAAGTAGAAGGCTTAGCTTCAAATCCATGCGAATCTATTGGTTCGACTTCAAATACTTGTGAAATGCATGATTTATTTTCAACTGCCTGCGAAACAAATGAGTTAGCTTCAAATCGATGCGAACACAATATTTAGCGTCAAATCAATGCGAAGTAGAAGGCTTTGCTTCAAATCCATGCGAAACAAATGCTTTAGCTTCAAATACATTGTGATATAAAATGATATAGCTTCAAATACAGGAGAAACAAACGAGTTAGCTTCAAATCCATGCAAAAACCACGATTTAGCTTCAATTCAATGCCAAGTAGAAGGCTTAGCTTCAAATCCATGCGAATCAATTGTTTAGCTGCAAATACTTGTGATATACATGATTTAGTTTCAACTGCATGCGAAACAACGAGTTAGCTTCAAATCCATGCGAAACACACGATTTAGATTCAAATCAATGCGATGTAGAAGGTTTAGCTGCAAATCCAGGCGACACAGATGATTTAGCTTCAGATACTTGCGATACAAGTAATATAGCTTCAAATTCAGACGAAACAAAGGAGTTAGCTTCAAATCCATGCGAAACAAATGGTTTAGCTTCAAATACTTGCGATATAAGTGATATAGCTTCAAAAGCAGGTGAACAAACGAGGTAGCTTCAATTCCATGCGAAACAAAATGATTTAGCTTCAAATAAATGCGAAGTAGAAGGCTTAGCTTCAAATCCATGCAAAACACGTGATTTAAGATCCAATCAATGCGAAGTAGAAGGCTTAGCTTCAAATCGATGCGGAACAAATGGTTATGCTTCAAATACTTGTGATATAAGTGATATATATTCAACTCCAGGCGAAAAAAACGAGTTAGCTTCAAATCCATGCGAAACACATGATTTAGCTTCAAATACTTGCGATATAAGTGATCTAGCTTCAAATACAGGCGATATAAGTGATATAGCTTCAAATGGAGGCGAAACAGAAGAGGTAGCGTCAAATCCATGCGGGTCACGTGATTTAACTTCAAATCAATGCGAAGTAGAAGGCGTATTTGCAAATCCATGCGATACAAATTGTTTAGTTTCAAATACTTGGGATATGCATGATTTAGCTTCAGCTGCTTTCGTAACAGACGAGTTAGCTTCGAATCCACGCGAAATACATTATTTAGCTTCAAGACAATGCGAATTAGAAGGCTTAGCTTCAAATCCATGCGAATCAAGTGGTTCAGTTTCAAATACTTGTGATATACATGATTTAGTTTCAACTGCATACGAAACAAACGAGTTAGCTTCAAAATCCAAGCAAAACACATGATTCAGCTGCAAATCATCGCGATGTAGAAGGTTTAGCTTCAAATCCATTCGAGACAAATGATTTTAGCTTGAAACACTTGGGATATAAGCGATATAGCTTCAAATGCAGACGAATCAAACAAGTTAGCTTGAAAATCCATGCGATACGCATGATTTAGCTTCAATTCAATGCGAAGTAGAAGGATTAGCTTCAAATCCATGCGAATCAAATGATTTAGGTTTAGATACTTGCGACATAGGTGATACAGCTTCAACTGCAGGGGAAACAAACGAGTTAGCTTCAAATCGATGCAAAACACATGATTCAGCTTCAAATCAATGCTATGTAGAAGATTTAGCATCAAATCCATGCGGAACAAATGATTTAGATTCAGATACTTGCGATGTAAGTGATATAGTTTCAAATGCAGGCGAAACAAACGAGTAGCTTCAAATCCATGCGAAACAAATGATTTAGCTACAAATCAATGCGATGTAGAAGGTTTAGCTTCAAATCCATGCGTAACACATGATTTACCTTCAAATCAATTCGAAGTACACGGCTTAGATTCAAATCCATGCGAAACAAATTGTTTGGCTACTCTTACTTCTGTTATACGTTATTCAGATTCAACGGCATGCGCAACAAACGAGTCAGCTTCAAATACATGCGAAACACATGATTTAGCAGCAAATCAATGCGATGTAGAAGGTTTAGCTTCAAATCCATGCCGAAACACATTATTTAGCTGCAAATCAGTGCGAAGTAGAAGGCTCAGGTTCAAATCCATTTGATTCAAATGCTTCATATTCAAATACTTGTGAAAGACATGATTTAGCTTCAACTGCATGCGAAACAAACGAGTTAGCTTCAAATCAATGCGATGTAGAAAGTTTAGCTTCAAATCCATGCGAAACACATGATTTAGCTTCAAATGAATGCGAAGTTGAAGGCTTAGCTTCAAATACTTGCAGTATAAATGAAAGAGCTTCAAATGCAGCCGAAACAAACGAGTTAGCTTAAAATCCATGTAGAACACATGATTTAGCATCCAATCAATGCGAAGTAGAAGTCTTAGCTTCAAATCCATGCGGAACAAATGGTTTATCTTCAAATACTTGCGATATAAATGATATAGCTTCAAACGCAGGCGAAACAAACGAGTTAGCTTCAAATCAATGCGAAACACATGATTTAGCTTCAAATCAACGCGAAGTAGCAGGTTGGCTTCAAATCAATGCGAAACAAATGACTTAGCTTCAAATACTTGCGAATATGAAGGATACAGCTTCAAATGCATGCGAAACAAACGAGTTAGCTTCAAATCCATGCGAAACACATGATTTAGCATCAAATCAATGCGATGTAGAAGGTTTAGCTTCAAATCCATGCGAAACAAATGATTGAGATTCAAACACTTGGGATAAAGGTGATATAGCTTCAACTGCATGCGAAACAAACCAGCTACCTTCAAATCCCACGCGAAACACATGATTTAGCTTCAAATCAATGCGAAGTAGAAGGCTTAGCTTCAAATCCATGCGATACAAATGGTTTAGCTTCAAATACTTGTGATATACATGATTTAGCTTCAACTGCATTCGAAGCAAACGAGTTAGCTCCCAAATCCATGCAAAACACGTGATTTAGGATCCAATCAATGCGAAGTAGAAGGCAGAGCTTCAAATCCATGCGATACAAATGGTTTAGCTTCAAATACTTGTGATATACATGATTTAGCTTCAACTGCATTCGAAGCAAACGAGTTAGCTCCGAAACCACGCGAGACACATGATTTAGCTTCAAATCAGTGCGAAGTAGAAGGCTTAGCTTCAAATCCATGCGAATCTATTGGTTCGACTTCAAATACTTGTGAAATGCATGATTTAGTTTCAACTGCATGCGAAACAAATGAGTTAGCTTCAAATCGATGCGAAACACAATATTTAGCGTCAAATCAATGCGAAGTAGAAGGCTTTGCTTCAAATCCATGCGAAACAAATGCTTTAGCTTCAAATACTTGTGATATAAATGATATAGCTTCAAATACAGGAGAAACAACGAGTTAGCTTCAAATCCATGCAAAAACCACGATTTAGCTTCAATTCAATGCCAAGTAGAAGGCTTAGCTTCAAATCCATGCGAATCAATTGTTTAGCTGCAAATACTTGTGATATACATGATTTAGTTTCAACTGCATTCGAAACAAACGAGTTAGCTTCAAATCCATTCGAAACACAATATTTAGCGTCAAATCAATGCGAAGTAGAAGGCAGAGCTTCAAATCCATGCGATACAAATGGTTTAGCTTCAAATACTTGTGATATACATGATTTAGCTTCAACTGCATTCGAAGCAAACGAGTTAGCTCCAAATCCACGCGAAACACATGATTTAACTTCAAATCAGTGCGAAGTAGAAGGCTTAGCTTCAAATCCATGCGATACAAATGGTTTAGCTTCAAATACTTGTGATATACATGATTTAGCTTCAACTGCATTCGAAGCAAACGAGTTAGCTCCAAATCCTGCAAAACACGTGATTTAGGATCCAATCAATGCGAAGTAGAAGGCAGAGCTTCAAATCCATGCGATACAAATGGTTTAGCTTCAAATACTTGCGATATAATTGATATAGCTTCAAATACAGGAGAAACAAACGAGTTAGCTTCAAATCTATGCAAAACACACGATTTAGCTTCAATTCAATGCCAAGAAGAAGGCTTAGCTTCAAATCCATGCGAATCAATTGTTTAGCTGCAAATACTTGTGATATACATGATTTAGTTTCAACTGCATGCGAAACAAACGAGTTAGCTTCAAATCCATGCGAAACACACGATTTAGATTCAAATCAATGCGATGTAGAAGGTTTAGCTGCAAATCCAGGCGACACAGATGATTTAGCTTCAGATACTTGCGATATAAGTAATATAGCTTCAAATTCAGACGAAACAAAGGAGTTAGCTTCAAATCCATGCGAAACAAATGGTTTAGCTTCAAATACTTGCGATATAAGTGATATAGCTTCAAAAGCAGGTGGAACAAACGAGGTAGCTTCAATTCCATGCGAAACAAATGATTTAGCTTCAAATAAATGCGAAGTAGAAGGCTTAGCTTCAAATCCATGCAAAACACGTGATTTAAGATCCAATCAATGCGAAGTAGAAGGCTTAGCTTCAAATCGATGCGGAACAAATGGTTATGCTTCAAATACTTGTGATATAAGTGATATATATTCAACTCCAGGCGAAAAAAACGAGTTAGCTTCAAATCCATGCGAAACACATGATTTAGCTTCAAATACTTGCGATATAAGTGATCTAGCTTCAAATACAGGCGATATAAGTGATATAGCTTCAAATGGAGGCGAAACAGAAGAGGTAGCGTCAAATCCATGCGGGTCACGTGATTTAACTTCAAATCAATGCGAAGTAGAAGGCGTATTTGCAAATCCATGCGATACAAATTGTTTAGTTTCAAATACTTGGGATATGCATGATTTAGCTTCAGCTGCTTTCGTAACAGACGAGTTAGCTTCGAATCCCACGCGAAATACATTATTTAGCTTCAAGACAATGCGAATTAGAAGGCTTAGCTTCAAATCCATGCGAATCAAGTGGTTCAGTTTCAAATACTTGTGATATACATGATTTAGTTTCAACTGCATACGAAACAAACGAGTTAGCTTCAAAATCCAAGCAAAACACATGATTCAGCTGCAAATCATCTCGCGATGTAGAAGGTTTAGCTTCAAATCCATTCGAGACAAAATGATTTAGCTTGAAACACTTGGGATATAAGCGATATAGCTTCAAATGCAGACGAATCAAACAAGTTAGCTTGAAAATCCATGCGATACGCATGATTTAGCTTCAATTCAATGCGAAGTAGAAGGATTAGCTTCAAATCCATGCGAATCAAATGATTTAGGTTTAGATAATTGCGACATAGGTGATACAGCTTCAACTGCAGGGGAAACAAACGAGTTAGCTTCAAATCGATGCAAAACACATGATTCAGCTTCAAATCAATGCTATGTAGAAGATTTAGCATCAAATCCATGCGGAACAAATGATTTAGATTCAGATACTTGCGATGCAAGTGATATAGTTTCAAATGCAGGCGAAACAAACGAGGTAGCTTCAAATCCATGCGAAACAAATGATTTAGCTACAAATCAAAGCGATGTAGAAGGTTTAGCTTCAAATCCATGCGTAACACATGATTTACCCTTCAAATCAATTCGAAGTACACGGCTTAGATTCAAATCCATGCGAAACAAATTGGTTTGGCTACTCTTACTTCTGTTATACGTTATTCAGATTCAACTGCATGCGAAACAAACGAGTTAGCTTCAAATCAATGCGATGTAGAAAGTTTAGCTTCAAATCCATGCGAAACACATGATTTAGCTTCAAATGAATGCGAAGTTGAAGGCTTAGCTTCAAATACTTGCAGTATAAATGAAAGAGCTTCAAATGCAGCCGAAACAACGAGTTAGCTTAAAATCCATGTAGAACACATGATTTAGCATCCAATCAATGCGAAGTAGAAGTCTTAGCTTCAAATCCATGCAGAACAAATGGTTTATCTTCAAATACTTGCGATATAAATGATATAGCTTCAAACGCAGGCGAAACAAACGAGTTAGCTTCAAATCAATGCGAAACACATGATTTAGCTTCAAATCAACGCGAAGTAGCAGGGTTGGCTTCAAATCAATGCGAAACAAATGACTTAGCTTCAAATACTTGCGAATATGAAGGGATACAGCTTCAAATGCATGCGAAACAAACGAGTTAGCTTCAAATCCATGCGAAACACATGATTTAGCTTCAAATCAATGCGATGTAGAAGGTTTAGCTTCAAATCCATGCGAAACAAATGATTGAGATTCAAACACTTGGGATAAAGGTGATATAGCTTCAACTGCATGCGAAACAAACCAGCTACCTTCAATCCACGCGAAACACATGATTTAGCTTCAAATCAATGCGAAGTAGAAGGCTTAGCTTCAAATCCATGCGATACAAATGGTTTAGCTTCAAATACTTGTGATATACATGATTTAGCTTCAACTGCATTCGAAACAAACCAGCTACCTTCAAATCCACGCGAAACACATGATTTAGCTTCAAATCAATGCGAAGTAGAAGGCTTAGCTTCAAATCCATGCGAAACACATGATTCGTCTTCAAATCAAAGCGAAGTAGAAGGATTAGCTTTAAATCCATGCCAAACGAATGATTTAGCTTCAAATAATTGCGGTATAATGAAATAGTTTCAAATGCAGGCAAAGCAAACGAGTTAGCTTCAAATCCATGCAAAACACATGATTTAGCTTCCAATCTATGCGAAGCACATGATTTAGCTTCTGATCAATGCGAAGTATAAGGCTCAGCTTCAAATCCAAGGCGAAACACATGATTTAGCTTCAAAACATTGCGAATTAGAAGGCTTAGCTTCAAATACATGAGAAATAATTGATTTAGCTTCAGACACTTGCGGTATAAGCGATATAGCTTGAAATGCAGGGGGAACAAACGAGTTAGCTTCAAATCCATGAAAAACACTATGATTTAGCTTCAAATCAAAGCGACGTGGAAGGTTTAGCTTCAAATCCATGCGAAACAAATGATTTAGCATCAGATACTTGTTATATAAGTGATATAGCTACAAATGCAGGGGAAACAAACGGGTTAGCTTTAAATACATGCAAAACACATGATTAAGCTGCAAATCAATGCGATGTAGAATGTTTAGCTTCAAATCCATGCGATACAAATGATTTAGCATCAGATTCTTGCGATATAATTGATATAGCTTCAAATGCAGGGGAAACAAACGAGTTAGCTTCAAATCCACGCAAAACACATGATTAAGCTTCAAATCAATTCTATGTAGAAGGTTTAGCTACAAATCCAAGCGAAACAAATGATTTAGCTTCAAACACTTGGGATATAAGCGATATAGCTTCAAATGCAGACGAATCAAACGTGTTAGCTTGAAAATCCATGCGATACGCATGGTTTTAGCTTCAAATCAATGCGAAGTAGAAGGATTAGCTTCAAATCCATGCGAATCAAATGATTTGGGTTCAAATCAATAACATGTAGAAGGTTTAGCTTCAAATCAATGCTATGCAGAAGGTTTAGCTTCAAATCCATGCGAAACACATGATTTAGCTTCAAATGAATGCGAAGTTGAAGGCTTAGCTTCAAATACTTGCAGTATAAATGAAAGAGCTTCAAATGCAGCCGAAACAAACGAGTTAGCTTAAAATCCATGTAGAACACATGATTTAGCATCCAATCAATGCGAAGTAGAAGTCTTAGCTTCAAATCCATGCGGAACAAATGGTTTATCTTCAAATACTTGCGATATAAATGATATAGCTTCAAACGCAGGCGAATCAAACGAGTTGGCTTCAAATCAATGCGAAACAAATGATTTAGCTTCAAATACTTGCGAATATGAAGGATACAGCTTCAAATGCATGCGAAACAAACGAGTTAGCTTCAAATCCATGCGAAACACATGATTTAGCTTCAAATCAATGCGATGTAGAAGGATTAGCTTCAAATCCATGCGAAACAAATGATTGAGATTCAAACACTTGGGGGATAAAGGTGATATAGCTTCAACTGCATGCGAAACAAACCAGCTACCTTCAAATCCACGCGAAACACATGGATTTAGCTTCAAATCAATGCGAAGTAGAAGGCTTAGCTTCAAATCCATGCGAAACAAATGATTGAGATTCAAACACTTGGATAAAGGTGATATAGCTTCAACTGCATGCGAAACAAACCAGCTACTTCAAATCCACGCGAAACACATGATTTAGCTTCAAATCAATGCGAAGTAGAAGGCTTAGCTTCAAATCCATGCGAAAACACATGATTCGTCTTCAAATCAAAGCGAAGTAGAAGGATTAGCTTTAAATCCATGCCAAACGAATGATTTAGCTTCAAATACTTGCGGTATAAATGAAATAGTTTCAAATGCAGGCAAAGCAAACGAGTTAGCTTCAAATCCATGCAAAACACATGATTTAGCTTCCAATCTATGCGAAGCACATGATTTAGCTTCTGATCAATTGCGAAGTATAAGGCTCAGCTTCAAATCCAAGCGAAACACATGATTTAGCTTCAAAACATTGCGAATTAGAAGGCTTAGCTTCAAATACATGAGAAATAATTGATTTAGCTTCAGACACTTGCGGTATAAGCGATATAGCTTGAAATGCAGGGGGGAACAAACGAGTTAGCTTCAAATCCATGAAAAACACTAGATTTAGCTTCAAATCAAGCGACGTGGAAGGTTTAGCTTCAAATCCATGCGAAACAAATGATTTAGCATCAGATACTTGTTATATAAGTGATATAGCTACAAATGCAGGGGAAACAAACGGGTTGCTTTAAATACATGCAAAACACATGATTAAGCTGCAAATCAATGCGATGTAGAAATGTTTAGCTTCAAATCCATGCGAAACAAATGATTTAGCATCAGATACTTGCGATATAAGTATTATAGCTTCAAAGGCAGGGGAAACAAACGAGTTAGCTTCAAATCCATGCAAAACGCACGATTAAGCTTCAAATCAATGCTATGTAGAAGGTTTAGCTTAAAAACCATGCGAAACAAATGATTTAGCTTCAAATAATTGCGAAATAAATGATATAGCTTCAAGTGCAGGCGAAACAAACGAGTTAGCATCAAATCCATGCGAAACACATGATTTAGCTCCAAATCAATGCGATGTAAAAGGTTTAGCTTCAAATCCTTGCGAATCACATGATTTAGCTTCAAATACTTGCGAATATAAGGGATACAGCTTCAAATGCATGCGAAACAAACGAGTTAGCTTCAAATACTTGAGATATAAACGGAGTAGGTTCAAAAGCAGGAAAACCAAACGAGTTAGCTTCAAATCCATGCGAAACACATGCTTTAGCTTCATATCCAAGGGAAACACATGATTTAGCTACAAATCAATGCGATGTAGAAGGTTTAGCTTCAAATCCATGCGGAACAAATTGTTTAGCTTCAACTACTTGTGATATACATGATTTAGCTTCAACTGCATGCGAAACAAACGAGCTAGCTTCAAATACATGCGAAACAAAAATGATTTAGCTTCAAACCAATGCGATGGGGAAGGTTTAGTTTCAAATCCGCGTGAAACAAATGATTACATTCAAATACTTGCGATATAAGTGATGTAGCTTCAAATGCAGGAGAGACAAATGAGTTAGCTTCAATCCCATCCGAAACACATGATTTAGCTTCAAATGAATGCGAAGTTGAAGGCTCATCTTCAAATCCAAGCGAAACAAATGGTTTAGCTTTCAACTACTTGTGATATACATGATTTAGCTTCATCTGCATGCGATACAAACGAGTTAGCTTCAAATCCATGCGAGACAAATGATTTAGCATCAGATAGTTGCGATATAATTGATATAGCTTCAAATGCAGGGGAAACAAACGAGTTAGCTTCAAATCAATGCGATGTAGAAGGTTTAGCTTTCTAATCCATGCGAAACGAATGATTTAGCTTCAAATCAATGCGAAGTAGAAGGCTTAGCTTCAAATCCATGCGAAACAAATGGTTTAGCTACAAATACTTGTGACATACATTATATAGCTACAACTGCATGCGAATCAAACGAGTTAGCTCTCAAATACATGCGAAACCAATGATTTAGCTTCAAATCAATGCGATGTAGACGGTTTAGCTTCAAATCCAAGCGAAACACATATGATTTAGCTTCAAATACTTGCGATATAAATGAAGTAACTTCAAATGCAGAGGATACAATCAAGTTAGCTTCAAATCCATGCAAAACACATGATTACGCTTCAAATCCATGGGCAACACATGATTTAGGTTCATTGTCATGGTAAACACATG
>NW_027477689.1:0-60372 GCF_051020955.1 Megalopta genalis | reverse complement strand
ATGGATTTGAAGCTAACTCGTTCGTTTCGCCTGCATTTGATGCTACATCATTTATATCGCAAGTATCTGAACCTAAATCATTTGTTTCGCATGGATTTGAAGCTAATCCTTCCACATAGCATTGATTTGAAGTTTAAACATGTGTTTTGCTTGGATTTGAAGCTAACTCGTTTGTTTCCCCAACAATTGAAGCCATATCACTTATATCGCAAGAATCTGGTGCTAAATCATTTGTGTCGCATGGATTTGAAGCTAAACCTTCTACATGGTATTGATTTGCAGCTAAATCATGTGTTCGGCATGGATTTGAAGCTAACTCGTTTGTTTCGTCTGCATTTGAAGCTATATCACTTATATCCCAAGTATTTGAAGCTCAATCGTTCGTTTCGCATGGATTTGAATCTAAACCTTATACATCGCATTGATTTGAAGCTAAATCATGTGTGTCGCTTGGATTAGAAGCTAAACCATCTACATCGCATTGATTTGAAGCTAAATCATGTGTATCACACGGGTTTTGAAGCTAACTCGTTTGTTTCGTCTGCATGTGAAGCTATATTACTTATATCGCAAGTATCTGAACCTAAATCATTTGTTTCACATGGATTTGAAGCTAGACCTTGTACATCGCATTGATTTGAAGCTAAATCATGTGTTTCGCATAGATTTGAATCTAACTCGTTCGTATGGCTTGCATTTGATGCTATATCACTTATAACGCATGTATCTGAAGCTGAATCATGTGTATCGCATGGATTTTGAGGCTAACTCGTTTGTTCCGTCTGCATTTGAAGCAATATCACTTATATCGAAAGTATCTAAAGCTAAATCATTGGTTTCGCATGGATTTGAAGCTAAACCTTCTACATCGCATTGATTTGCTGATAAATCATGTGTTTCGCATGGATTTGAAGCTAACTCGTTTGTTTCGTCTGCATTTGAAGCTAACTCGTTTGTTTCGTCTGCATTTGAAGCTAAATAATATATATCACGAGTATTTGTAGCTAAACCAGTTGTTTCGCATGGATTTGAAGCTAACTCGTTTGTTTCATCCGCATTTGAAGCTATGTCACTTATACCGCAAGTATCTAAAGCTAAATCATTGGCTTCGCATCTATTAGAAGTTAAACCTTCTACATAGCTTTCATTTGAAGCATAATCATGTGTTTTGCTTGGATTTGAAGCTAACTCGTTTGTTTCGAATGCAGTTGTAGCTAAATAATATATATCACGAGTATTTGTAGCTAAACCAGTAGTTTCGCATGGATTTGATGCTAACTCATTTGTTTCGTCCGCATTTGAAGCTATGTCACTTATACCGCAAGTATCTAAAGCTAAATCATTGGCTTCGCATGGATTTGAAGCTAAACTTTCTACATCGCATTGATTTGCTACTAAATCATGTGTTTCGCATGGATTTTGAAGCTAACTCGATTGCTTCGTCTGCCTTTGAAGCTATATCACTTATATCCCAAGTGTTTGAAGCTCAATCTTTTGTGTCGCATGGATTTGAAGCTAAACCGTCTAAATCTCATTGATTTGAAGCTAAATCATGTTATTCGCTTGGATTTGAAGCTAACTCGTTTGTTTCTTCTGCATTTGAAGCTATGTCACTTATATCGCAAGTATCCGAAGCTAAGTCACTGATTTCGCATGGATTTGAAGCTAAACCTCCTACATCGCATTAATTTGCTGCTAAATCATTTGTTTCGCATGGAATTGAAACTACATCGCTTGTTCCTCCAGCTTTTGAAGCTATATCACTTATATCGCAAGTATTTGAAGCTAAATCATATGTGTCGCATGGATTTGAAACTGAACCTACTACATCGCATTGATTTGAAGCTAAATCTTGTGTATAGCATGGATTTGAAGCTAAACCTTCTACATCGCATTGGTTTGAAGCTAAATCATGTGTATCTCATGCATTTGAAGCTAACTCGTTCGTTGCGCATGCAGTTCAATCTAAATAACGTATATCACAAGTATTTGAAGCTAAACCATTTGATTCGCATGGATTTGAAGCTAAGCTTTCTACTTCGTATTAATTGGAAGTTAAATCACGTGTTTTGCATGGATTGTAAGCTAAACCTTCTACATCGCATTGATTTGAAGCTAAATCATGTGTATCTTTTGGATTTAAAGCTAACTCGTTCGTTGCGCATGCAGTTCAATCTAAATAACGTATATCACAAGTATTTGAAGCTAAACCATTTGATTCGCATGGATTTGAAGCTAAGCTTTCTACTTCGCATTAATTGGAAGTTAAATCACGTGTTTTGCATGGATTGTAAGCTAAACCTTCTTCATCGCATTGATTTGAAGCTAAGTCATGTGTTTCGTATGGATTTGAAGCTAAACCTTCTACATCGCATTGATTTGAAGCTTAATCATGTGTATCGCATGGATTTGAAGCTAAACCTTCTACATCACATTGATTTGCAGCTAAATCATGTGTATCTCATGGATTTGAAGCTAACTCGTTCGTTTCGCATGCAGTTGTAGCTAAATAATGTATATCACAAGTATTTATAGCTAAACCATTTGTTTCGCTTGGATTTGAAGCTAAGCCTTCTACATCGCATTGATTTGAAGCTAAATCATTTGTTTCGCATGGATTTTGATGCTAACTCGTTTGTTTCGCCTGCATTTGAAGCTATATCATTAATATCGTAAGTATTTGAAGCTAAATGATTTGTGTCGCATGGATTTGAAGCTAAACCTTCTACATCGCATTGATATGAAGCTAAATCATGTGATTCGCTTGGATTTGAAGTCAACTCGTTTGCTTCCCCTGCATTTGAAGCTATATCACTTATATCCCAAGTGTTTGAAGCTCAATCATTTCTTTCGCATGGATTTGATGCTAAACCTTCTACATCGCATTGATTTGAAGCTAACTCGTTTGTTTCCCCTGCATTTGAAGCTATCTCGTTTGTTTCCCCTGCATTTGAAGCTATATCACTTATATCGCAAGTATCTAAAGCTAAATCATTTGTTTGGCATGGATTTGAAGCTAAACCTTCAACATCGCTTTGATTTGCAGCTAAATCATGTGTTTCGCATGGATTTGAAGCTAACTCCTTTGTTTCCCCTGCATTTGAAGCTATATCACTTATATCGCAAGTATCTGATGCTAAATCATTTTTTCGCATGTATTTGAAGCTAAACCTTCTACATCGCATTGATTTGAAGCTAATTCATGTGTTTCGCATGGATTTGAAGCTAACTCGTTTGTTTCCCCTGCACTTGAAGCTAACTCGTTTGTTTCCCCTGCATTTGAAGCTATATCACTTATATCGCAAGTATCTAAAGCTAAATCATTTCTTTGGCATGGATTTGAAGCTAAACCTTCAACATCGCTTTGATTTGCAGCTAAATTATGTGTTTCGCATGGATTTGGAGCTAACTCGTTTGTTTCCCCTGCATTTGAAGCTATATCACTGATATCGCAAGTATCTGATGCTAAATCATTTTTTTAGCATAGATTTGAAGCTAAATCAATTGTCCGCATAGATTTTAAGCTAACTCGTTAGTTTCTCCTGCATTTGAAGCTATATCACTTATATCCCAATTGCTTGAAGCTAAATCATTTGTTTCGCATGGATTTGAAGCTAAACCTTCTACATCGCATTGATTTGAAGCTAACTCGTTTGTTTCCCCTGCATTTGAAGCTAACTCGTTTGTTTCCCCTGCATTTGAAGCTATATCACTTATATCGCAAGTATCTAAAGCTAAATCATTTGTTTGGCATGGATTTGAAGCTAAACCTTCAACATCGCTTTGATTTGCAGCTAAATCATGTGTTTCGCATGGATTTGAAGCTAACTCCTTTGTTTCCCCTGCATTTGAAGCTATATCACTTATATCGCAAGTATCTGATGCTAAATCATTTTTTTCGTATGGATTTGAAGTTAACCTTCTACATCGCATTGATTTGAAGCTAATTTATGTGTTTCGCATGGATTTGAAGCTAACTCGTTTCTTGCGCATGCAGTTGAATCTAAATAACGCATATCACAAGTAATTGTAGCTAAACCAATTGTTGCGCATGGATTTGAAGCTACTTCGTTGTATCGTCTGCACTTGAAGCTATAACACTTATATCGCCAGTATCAGATGCTAAATCATTTGTTTCGCATGGATTTGAAGCTGCACCTTCTAAATCGAATTTATTTGACGCTAAATGATGTGTATCGTATGGATTTTGAGGCTAACTCGTTTGTTCCGTCTGCATTTGAAGCAATATCACTTATATCGAAAGTATCTAAAGCTAAATCATTGGTTTCGCATGGATTTGAAGCTAAACCTTCTACATCGCATTGATTTGCTGATAAATCATGTGTTTCGCATGGATTTGAAGCTAACTCGTTTGTTTCGTCTACATTTGAAGCTAAATAATATATATCACTAGTATTTGTAGCTAAACCAGTAGTTTCGCATGGATTTGAAGCTAACTCGTTTGTTTCATCCGCATTTGAAGCTATGTCACTTATACCGCAAGTATCTAAAGCTAAATCATTGGCTTCGCATCTATTAGAAGTTAAACCTTCTACATAGCTTTCATTTGAAGCATAATCATGTGTTTTGCTTGGATTTTGAAGCTAACTCGTTTGTTCCGTCTGCATTTGAAGCAATATCACTTATATCGAAAGTATCTAAAGCTAAATCATTGGTTTCGCATGGATTTGAAGCTAAACCTTCTACATCGCATTGATTTGCTGATAAATCATGTGTTTCGCATGGATTTGAAGCTAACTCGTTTGTTTCGTCTGCATTTGAAGCTTAATAATATATATCACGAGTATTTGTACCGAAACCAGTAGTTTCGCATGGATTTGAAGCTAACTCGTTTGTTTCATCCGCATTTGAAGCTATGTCACTTATACCGCAAGTATCTAAAGCTAAATCATTGGCTTCGCATCTATTAGAAGTTAAACCTTCTACATAGCTTTCATTTGAAGCATAATCATGTGTTTTGCTTGGATTTGAAGCTAACTCGTTTGTTTCGAATGCAGTTGTAGCTAAATAATATATATCACGAGTATTTGTAGCTAAACCAGTAGTTTCGCATGGATTTGAAGCTAACTCATTTGTTTCGTCCGCATTTGAAGCTATGTCACTTATACCGCAAGTATCTAAAGCTAAATCGTTGGCTTCGCATGGATTTGAAGCTAAACTTTCTACATCGCATTGATTTCCTACTAAATCATGTGTTTCGCATGGATTTTGAAGCTAACTCGATTGCTTCGTCTGCCTTTGAAGCTATATCACTTATATCCCAAGTGTTTGAAGCTCAATCTTTTGTGTCGCATGGATTTAAAGCTAAACCGTCTAAATCTAATTGATTTGAAGCTAAATCATGTTATTCGCTTGGATTTGAAGCTAACTCGTTTGTTTCTCCTGCATTTGAAGCTATGTCACTTATATCGCAAGTATCCGAAGCTAAGTCACTGATTTCGCATGGATGTGAAGCTAAACCTCCTACATCGCATTAATTTGCTGCTAAATCATGTGTTTCGCTTGGATTTGAAACTAATTCGTTAGTTACGTATGCAGTTAATCTAAATAACGTATATCACAAGTATTTGTAGCTAAACCATTTGTTTCGCATGGATTTAAAGCTAAACCTTCTACATCGCATTGATTTGCTGCTAAATCATATGTTCCGGGTGGATTTGAAGCTAAACCTTCTACATCGCATTAATTTGAAGCTAAATCATGTGTATGGCACGGATTTCGGAGCTAACTCTTTCGTTTCGTCTGCATTTGAAGCTATAACACTTATGTCCCAAGTGTTTGAAGCTAAATCATTCGTTTCGCATGGATTTGAATCTAAACCCTCTACATCGCATTGATTTGGAGCTAAATCATGTGATTGGCTTGCATTTGAAGCCAACTCGTTTGTTTCGCATGCAGTTGAAGCTATATTACCTATATCCGAAGTGTGTGAAGCTCAATCATTTGTTTCGCATGGATTTGAAGCTAAACCTTCTACATCGCATTGATTTGAAGCTAAATCATGTGTACCGCACGGATTTTGAAGCTAACTCGTTTGTATCGCCTGCATTTGAAGCTATATCATTTATATCGTAAGTATTTGAAGCGAAATCATCTGTTTCGCATGGATTTGAATCTAAACCTACTACTTCGCATTGATTTGAAGCTAAACCATGTGTTTCGCATGGATTTGAAGCTGACTCGTTTGTTTCGCACGAAATTGCAGCTAAACCATGTCTTTCGCATGAATTTGAAACTAAATCATGTGTTTCGCATGGAATTGAGGTTAGCCTTCTACATCGCATTAATTTGAAGCTAAGTCATTCGTTTCGCATGGATTTGAAGCTAAGCCTTCTACTTCGCACTGATTTGAAGCTAAATTATTTGTTTCGCTTGGATTTGAAGCTGAACCTTCGACATCGCATTGATTTGAAGCTAAATCATGTGTTTCGCTTGAATTTGAAGCTAGCTCGTTTGTTTCGTCTGCATTTGAAGCTATATAACTTATATCGCAAGTATCTGATGCTAAATTATTTGTTTCGCATGGATTTGAAGGAAAACGTTCTACATCGCACTGATTACCAGCTAAATATGTGTTTCGCTTGGATATGAAGCTAACTCGTTTGTTTCCCCCGCATTTGATGCAATATCACTTATATCACAAGTATCTGAAACTAAATCATTTGTGCCGCATGATTTTGAAGCCAGGCCTTCTACTTCGTATTGATTTGTAGCTAAATCATGTGTATCGCGTGAATTTTGAAGCTAACACGCTTGTTTCCCCTGCATTTGCAGCCATATCACTTATATCGCAAGAATCTGAACCTGAATCATTTGTTTCGCATGGATTTGTGTGTAAGCCTTCTACTTCGCATTGATTTGAAGCTAAATCATGTCTATCGCGCGGATTTCGAAGCTAACTCGTTTGATTCGTCTGCATTTGAAGCTATAAACACTTATATACCACTTGTTTGATGCTAAATCATTTGTTTCGCATGGATTTGAAGCTAAACCTTCTACATCGTATTGATCTGAAGCTTAATCATGTGTTTTGCATGGATTTGAAGCTAGCTCCTTTGTTTCCCCTGCATTTGAAGCTGTATCACTTATATCGCGTGTATCTAAAGCTAAATCATGTGTTTCACTTGGATTTGAAGCTAAACTTTCAACATCGCATTGATTTGCAGCTAAATCATCTGTTTCGCATGGATTTGAAGCTAACTCGTTTGTTTCGTCTGCACATGAAACTATATCACTTATAATCGCAAGTATCTGAAGGTAAATCATTTGTTTCGCATGGATTTTTAGCTAAGCCTTCCACTTCGTATAGATTTGAAGCTAAATGATATGTATCGCATGGATTTTGAAGCTAACTCGTTTGAGTCGTCTACATTTGAAGCTATATCACTTATATCCCAATTGCTTGAAGCTAAATCATTTGTTTCGCATGGGTTTGAAGCTAATCCTTCTACATCGCATTGATTTGAAGCTAAATCATGTGTTTCGCTTGAATTTGAAGCTAAACCTTCTACACCGCAATGATTTGAAGCTAAATCATGTGTTTCGCAAGGATTTGAAGTTAAGCCTTCTACTTCGCATCGATTTGAAGCTAAATGATGTGTTTCGCTTGGATTTGAAGCTAAACCTTCTACATCGCATTGATTTGCTGCTAAATCATGTGTATCACACGGGTTTTGAAGCTAACTCGTTTGTTTCGTCTGCATTTGAAGCTATGCCATTTGTATCGCAAGTATCTGAAGCTAAGTCATTGGATTCGCATGGAATTGAAGCTTAACCTTCTACATCATATTGATTCGAAGCTAAATCATTTGTTTCGCTTAGATTTGAAGCTAACTCGTTTGTTTCCTCTGCATTTGAAGCAATATCAGTTATAACGCAAGTATCCGATACTAAATCATGTGTTTCGCATGGATTTGAAGCTAACTCGTTCGTTTCGCCTGCATTTGATGCTACATCATTTATATCGCAAGTATCTGAACCTAAATCATTTGTTTCGCATGGATTTGAAGCTAATCCTTCCACATAGCATTGATTTGAAGTTTAAACATGTGTTTTGCTTGGATTTGAAGCTAACTCGTTTGTTTCCCCAACAATTGAAGCCATATCACTTATATCGCAAGAATCTGGTGCTAAATCATTTGTGTCGCATGGATTTGAAGCTAAACCTTCTACATGGTATTGATTTGCAGCTAAATCATGTGTTCGGCATGGATTTGAAGCTAACTCGTTTGTTTCGTCTGCATTTGAAGCTATATCACTTATATCCCAAGTATTTGAAGCTCAATCGTTCGTTTCGCATGGATTTGAATCTAAACCTTATACATCGCATTGATTTGAAGCTAAATCATGTGTGTCGCTTGGATTAGAAGCTAAACCATCAACATCGCATTGATTTGAAGCTAAATCATGTGTATCACACGGGTTTTGAAGCTAACTCGTTTGTTTCGTCTGCATGTGAAGCTATATTACTTATATCGCAAGTATCTGAACCTAAATCATTTGTTTCACATGGATTTGAAGCTAGACCTTGTACATCGCATTGATTTGAAGCTAAATCATGTGTTTCGCATAGATTTGAATCTAACTCGTTCGTATGGCTTGCATTTGATGCTATATCACTTATAACGCATGTATCTGAAGCTGAATCATGTGTATCGCATGGATTTTGAGGCTAACTCGTTTGTTCCGTCTGCATTTGAAGCAATATCACTTATATCGAAAGTATCTAAAGCTAAATCATTGGTTTCGCGTGGATTTGAAGCTAAACCTTCTACATCGCATTGATTTGCTGATAAATCATGTGTTTCGCATGGATTTGAAGCTAACTCGTTTGTTTCGTCTGCATTTGAAGCTAAATAATATATATCACGAGTATTTGTAGCTAAACCAGTAGTTTCGCATGGATTTGAAGCTAACTCGTTTGTTTCATCCGCATTTGAAGCTATGTCACTTATACCGCAAGTATCTAAAGCTAAATCATTGGCTTCGCATCTATTAGAAGTTAAACCTTCTACATAGCTTTCATTTGAAGCATAATCATGTGTTTTGCTTGGATTTGAAGCTAACTCGTTTGTTTCGAATGCAGTTGTAGCTAAATAATATATATCACGAGTATTTGTAGCTAAACCAGTAGTTTCGCATGGATTTGAAGCTAACTCATTTGTTTCGTCCGCATTTGAAGCTATGTCACTTATACCGCAAGTATCTAAAGCTAAATCATTGGCTTCGCATGGATTTGAAGCTAAACTTTCTACATCGCATTGATTTGCTACTAAATCATGTGTTTCGCATGGATTTTGAAGCTAACTCGATTGCTTCGTCTGCCTTTGAAGCTATATCACTTATATCCCAAGTGTTTGAAGCTCAATCTTTTGTGTCGCATGGATTTGAAGCTAAACCGTCTAAATCTCATTGATTTGAAGCTAAATCATGTTATTCGCTTGGATTTGAAGCTAACTCGTTTGTTTCTTCTGCATTTGAAGCTATGTCACTTATATCGCAAGTATCCGAAGCTAAGTCACTGATTTCGCATGGATTTGAAGCTAAACCTCCTACATCGCATTAATTTGCTGCTAAATCATTTGTTTCGCATGGAATTGAAACTACATCGCTTGTTCCTCCAGCTTTTGAAGCTATATCACTTATATCGCAAGTATTTGAAGCTAAATCATATGTGTCGCATGGATTTGAAACTGAACCTACTACATCGCATTGATTTGAAGCTAAATCTTGTGTATAGCATGGATTTGAAGCTAAACCTTCTACATCGCATTGGTTTGAAGCTAAATCATGTGTATCTCATGCATTTGAAGCTAACTCGTTCGTTGCGCATGCAGTTCAATCTAAATAACGTATATCACAAGTATTTGAAGCTAAACCATTTGATTCGCATGGATTTGAAGCTAAGCTTTCTACTTCGTATTAATTGGAAGTTAAATCACGTGTTTTGCATGGATTGTAAGCTAAACCTTCTACATCGCATTGATTTGAAGCTAAATCATGTGTATCTTTTGGATTTAAAGCTAACTCGTTCGTTGCGCATGCAGTTCAATCTAAATAACGTATATCACAAGTATTTGAAGCTAAACCATTTGATTCGCATGGATTTGAAGCTAAGCTTTCTACTTCGCATTAATTGGAAGTTAAATCACGTGTTTTGCATGGATTGTAAGCTAAACCTTCTTCATCGCATTGATTTGAAGCTAAGTCATGTGTTTCGTATGGATTTGAAGCTAAACCTTCTACATCGCATTGATTTGAAGCTTAATCATGTGTATCGCATGGATTTGAAGCTAAACCTTCTACATCACATTGATTTGCAGCTAAATCATGTGTATCTCATGGATTTGAAGCTAACTCGTTCGTTTCGCATGCAGTTGTAGCTAAATAATGTATATCACAAGTATTTATAGCTAAACCATTTGTTTCGCTTGGATTTGAAGCTAAGCCTTCTACATCGCATTGATTTGAAGCTAAATCATTTGTTTCGCATGGATTTTGATGCTAACTCGTTTGTTTCGCCTGCATTTGAAGCTATATCATTAATATCGTAAGTATTTGAAGCTAAATGATTTGTGTCGCATGGATTTGAAGATAAACCTTCTACATCGCATTGATTTGAAGCTAAATCTAGTGCATCGCATGGATTTGAAGCTAACTCGTTCGTTTCGTCTGCATTTGTATCTATATCACATATACCGCAAGTATTTGAAGCAAAATGATTTGTTTTGCTTGGATTTGAAACTAAACCATGTACATAGCATTGATTTGAAGCTTAATCATGTGTTTCGCATGAACTTGAAGCTAACTCGTTTGTTTCGCCTGCATTAGAAGCTATATCTCTTACATCGCAAGTATTTGTAGTGAAATCATTTGTTTCGCATGGATTTGAAGCTAAATCACATGTTTCGCATGAATTTGAAGCTAAATCATGTGTTACGCATGGACTTGAATCTAACTAGTTTGTTTGGCCTGTATTTGAAGCTACATCATTTGTATCGCAAGTATTTGAAGAAAAATCATTTGTTTCGTATGGATTTGAAGCTCACTCGATTGCTTCGTTTGCAGTTGAATCTATACCACTTATATCGTAAGTATTTGAAGCTAAATCATTTGGTCCGCATGGATTTGAAGCTAAGCCTTCTACTTCAGCAGTGATTTGAAGCTAAATCATTTGTTTCGCATGGATTTGAAGCTAATCCATCTACATCGCATTGATTTGAAGCTAAATCAAGTATTTCGCATGGATTTGAAGCTAAATCATATGTTTCGCATGAATTTGAACCTAAATCATGTATTTCGCATGGACTTGAATCTAACTAGTTTGTTTGGCCTGTATTTGAAGCTATATCATTTGTATCGCAAGTATTTGAAGAAAAATCATTTGTTTCGTATGGATTTGAAGATCACTCAATTGTTTCGCTTGCAGTTGATCTATAGCACTTATATCGTAAGTATTTGAAGCTAAATCATTTGGTACGCATGGATTTGAAGCTAAGCCTTCTACTTCAACAGTGATTTGAAGCTGAATCATTTGTTTCGCATGGATTTGAAGCTAATCCATCTTCATCGCATTGATTTGAAGCTAAATCAAGTGTTTCGCTTGGATTTGAAGCTAACTCGTTTGTTTCGCATGCAGTTGAAGCTAAATCATGTTTATCACAAGTATTTGAAGCTAAACCATTTGTTTCGGATGGATTTGTAGCTAAGCCTTCTACTTCACATACATTTGAAGCTAAATCATGTGTTTCGCATGGATTTGAAGCTAACTCGTTTGTTTCGCCTGCATTTGATGCTCTGTCGCCTATATCGCAATTATCTGAAGCTAAATCATTTGTTTCTCGTGTATTTGAAGCTAAGACTTCTACTTCACCTTGAGTTAATGCTAAATCATTCTTTCGCTTGGATTTGAAGTTATCCAGTTTGTTTCGCATGCAGTTGAACCTAAATCGCATATATCACAAGTATTTGAAGCAAAACCATTTGCTCTGCATGGATTTGAAGCTAAGTCTTCTACTTCGCATTGATCTGAAGCTAAATAATATGTTTCGCGTGGATTTGAAGCTTAATCATGTGGTTTGCAAGGATTTGAAGGTAACTCGTTTGTTTCGCCTGCAGTTGAAGCTATATCATTTATAAGGCAAGTATTTGAGGCCAAATCATTCGTTTCGCATGGATTTGGAGCCAAACCTTCTACTACGCTTTGATTTGAAGCTAAATCATGTGTCTCGCTTGGATTTGAAGCTAACTCGTTTGTTTAGCCTGCATTTGAAGCTATATCACTTATATCGCAAGTATCTGAAGCTAAATCAATCGTTTCTCATCTATTTGAAGCTAAGCCATCTACTTCGCACTGATTCGAAGCTAAATTATGTGTTTCCCTTGGATGTGAAGCTAACTCGTTTGTTTCGTATGCAGTTGAAGATAAATCAAGTTTAGCACAAGTATATGAAGCTAATCCATTTGTTTCGCAAGAATATGAAGCTAAACCATGTGCTTCGCATGAATTTGGGTCTAAATAATGTGTTTCGCATGGATTTGAAGCTACCTCGTTTGTTTAGCCTGCAGTCGAAGTTAAATCATGAATATCACAAGTATTTGAAGCCAAACCATTTGTTTCGAATGGATTTGAAGCTATCTCGTTTGTTTCGCCTGCAGTTGAAGCAGTATCCCTTATATTCGCAAGTATTTGAAGCTAAATCACTTATTTCGTTTGGATCTGAAGCTAACCCGTCTGTTTCGTCTGCATTTGAAGCTATATCATTTATATCGCAAATACTTGAAGATAAATCCTTTGTGTCGCAAGGATTTGGAACTAAGCCTTCTACTTCGCATTGATTTGAAGCTAAATCATAAGTTTCGCTTGGATTGCAAACTAAGCCTTCTACTTCGCAATGATTTGAAGCTAAATCATGCGTTTCACATGGATCTGTAGATAACTCGATGGTTTCGCCTGCATTTGAAGCTATATCATTTATATTCGCAATATTTGAAGCTAAATCATTTGTATCGCATGGATTTGAATCTAAGCCTTGTACTTCGAGTTGATTTGAAGCTAAATCATGTGTTTCGCATGGATTTGAAGCTAAACCGTCTACATAGCATTGATTTGAATCTTAATCATGTGTTTTGCATGGATTTGAAGCTAACTCGTTTGTTTCCCCTGCATTTGAAGCTATATCACTTATGTCGCAAGTATCTGACGCTAAATCATTTGTGTCGCATGGATTTGAAGCTAAACCTTCTACATCGCATTGATTTAAAGCTTAATCATGTGTTTTGCATGGATTTGAAGCTAACTCGTTTGTTTCGCATGCAGTTGTAGCTGAATATTGTATATCACAAGTATTTGTAACTAAACCATTTGTTTCGCATGGATTAGAAGCTACGCCTTCTACTTCGCATTCATTTGAAGCTAAATCATTTGTTTCGCATGGAATTGAAGCTACCTCGTTTGTTCCTCCTGCATTTGAAGCTATATCACTTATATCGCATGGATTTGAAGCTGAACCTACTACATCGCATTGATTTGCAGGTAAATCATGTGTTTGGCATGGATTTGAAGCTAACTCGTTCGTTTCGCCTGCAGTTGAATCTACATCACTTATATCGCTAGCATTTGAAACTAAATCATGTGTATCGCGTGGATTTTGAAGCTAACTCGTTTGATTAGTCTTCATTTGAAGCTACATCACTTACACCACAAGTGTTTGAAGCTATATCATTTGTTTTGCATTGATTTGAGGCTAAACCTTCTTCATCGCATTGATTTGAAGTTAAATCATGTGTTTCGCATGGATTTGAGTCTAACTCGTTCGTTGCGCATGCAGTTAAAACTAAATAACATATATCACAAGTATTTGAAGCTAAACCATTTGATTGGCATGGGTTTGAAGCTAAGCCTTCTACTTCGCATTCATTTGAAGCTAAATCATTTGTTTCGCATGGATTTGAATCTAAGCCTTGTCCTTCGAAATGATTTGAAGCTAAATCATGTGTTTCGTATGGATTTGAAGCTAAACCTTCTACATCGCATTGATTTGAAGCTTAATCATGTGTATCGCATGGATTTGAAGCTAAACCTTCTACATCACATTGATTTGCAGCTAAATCATGTGTATCTCATGGATTTGAAGCTAACTCGTTCGTTTCGCATGCAGTTGTAGCTAAATAATGTATATCACAAGTATTTGTAGCTAAACCATTTGTATTGCATGGATTTGAAGCTAAGCATTCTACTTCGCATTCATTTGAAGCTAAATCATTTGTTTCGCATGGATTTGAAGCTACGCCTTCTACTTCGCATTGATTTGAAGCTAAATCATTTGATTCGCATGGAATTGAAGCTACCTCGTTTGTTCCTCCTGCATTTGAAGCTACATCACTTATATCGCATGGATTTGAAGCTGAACCTACTACATCGCATTGATTTGAAGCTAAATCATGTGTATCGCATGGATTTGAAGCTAAACCTTCTACATCGCATTGATTTGAAGCTAAATCATGTGTTTCGCATGGATTTGAAGCTAAATCATGTGTTTCGTTTGGATTTGAAGCTAAACCTTCTACATCGCATTGATTTGAAGCTAAATCGTGAGTTTCGCATGGATTTGAAGCTAACTCGTTTGTTTCGCATGCAGTTGTAGCTGAATATTGTATATCACAAGTATTTGTCACTAAACCATTTGTTTCGCATGGATTAGAAGCTACGCCTTCTACTTCGCATTGATTTGAAGCTAAATCATTTGTTTCGCATGGAATTGAAGCTACCTCGTTTGTTCCTCCTGCATTTGAAGCTATATCACTTATATCGCATGGATTTGAAGCTGAACCTACTACATCGCATTGATTTGAAGCTAAATCTTGTGTATCGCATGGATTTGAAGCTAAACCTTCTACATCGCATTAGTTTGAAGCTAAATCATGTGAATCGCATGGATTTGAAGCTAACTCGTTCGTTTCGCTTGCTGTTGTAGCTAAATAATGTATATCACAAGTATTTGTAGCTAAACCATCTGTTTTGCATGGATTTGAAGCTAAGCATTCTACTTCGCATTCATTTGAAGCTAAATCATTTGTTTCGCATGGATTTGAAGCTACGCCTTCTACTTCGCATTGATTTGAAGCTAAATCATTTGATTCGCATGGAATTGAAGCTACCTCGTTTGTTCCTCCTGCATTTGAAGCTACATCACTTATATCGCATGGATTTGAAGCTGAACCTACTACATCGCATTGATTTGAAGCTAAATCTTGTGTATCGCATGGATTTGAAGAAAACCATCTACATCGCATTGATTTGAAGCTTAATCATGTGTTTCGCGTAGATTTGCAGCTAAGCCTTCTACTTCGCATTCATTTGAAGCTAAATCATTTGTTTCGCATGGATTTGAGTCTAAGCCTTGTCCTTCGAATTTATTTGAAGCTAAATCATGTGTTTCGTATGGATTTGAAGCTAAACCTACTACATCACATTGAATTGCAGCTAAATCATGTGTTTCGCATGGATTTGAAGCTAACTCGTTCGTTTCGCACGCAGTTGTAGCTAAATAATGTATATCACAAGTATTTGTAGCTAAACCATTAGTTTTGCATGGATTTGAAGCTAATCCTTCTACTTCGCATTGATTTGAAGCTAAATCATTTCTTTCGCATGGAATTGAAGCTACCTCGTTTGTTCCTCCTGCTTTTGAAGCTATATCACTTATATCGCAAGTATTTGAAGCTAGATCATATGTGTCGAATGGATTTGAAGCTGAACCTACTACATCGCATTGATTTGAAGCTAAATCATGTGTATCGCATGGATTTGAAGCTAAACCTTCTACATCGCATTGGTTTGAAGCTAAATCATGTGAATCGCATGGATTTGAAGCTAACTCGTTCGTTTCGCTTGCTGTTGTAGCTAAATAATGTATATCACAAGTATTTGTAGCTAAACCATCTGTTTTGCATGGATTTGAAGCTAAGCATTCTACTTCGCATTCATTTGAAGCTAAATCATTTGTTTCGCATGGATTTGAAGCTACGCCTTCTACTTCGCATTGATTTGAAGCTAAATCATTTGATTCGCATGGAATTGAAGCTACCTCGTTTGTTCCTCCTGCATTTGAAGCTACATCACTTATATCGCATGGATTTGAAGCTGAACCTACTACATCGCATTGATTTGAAGCTAAATCTTGTGTATCGCATGGATTTGAAGAAAACCATCTACATCGCATTGATTTGAAGCTTAATCATGTGTTTCGCGTAGATTTGCAGCTAAGCCTTCTACTTCGCATTCATTTGAAGCTAAATCATTTGTTTCGCATGGATTTGAGTCTAAGCCTTGTCCTTCGAATTTATTTGAAGCTAAATCATGTGTTTCGTATGGATTTGAAGCTAAACCTACTACATCACATTGAATTGCAGCTAAATCATGTGTTTCGCATGGATTTGAAGCTAACTCGTTCGTTTCGCACGCAGTTGTAGCTAAATAATGTATATCACAAGTATTTGTAGCTAAACCATTAGTTTTGCATGGATTTGAAGCTAATCCTTCTACTTCGCATTGATTTGAAGCTAAATCATTTCTTTCGCATGGAATTGAAGCTACCTCGTTTGTTCCTCCTGCTTTTGAAGCTATATCACTTATATCGCAAGTATTTGAAGCTAGATCATATGTGTCGAATGGATTTGAAGCTGAACCTACTACATCGCATTGATTTGAAGCTAAATCATGTGTATCGCATGGATTTGAAGCTAAACCTTCTACATCGCATTGATTTGAAGCTAAATCATGTGTTTCGCATGGATTTGAAGCTAAATCATGTGTTTCGCATGGATTTGAAGCTAAACCTTCTACATCCCATGGATTTGAAGCTAAATCATGTGTTTGGCATGGATTTCAAGCTAAACCTTCTGCATCGCATTGATTTGCAGCTGAATCATTTGTTTCGCATGGATTTGAAGCTAACTCGTTCGTTTCGCCTGTATTTGAAGCTAGATCACTTATATCGCAAGTATTTGAAGCTAAATCATGTGTTTCGTTTGGATTTGAAGCAAAACCTTCTACATCGCATTGATTTGAAGCTAAATCGTGAGTTTCGCATGGATTTGAAGCTAACTCGTTTGTTTCGCATGCAGTTGTAGCTGAATATTGTATATCACAAGTATTTGTCACTAAACCATTTGTTTCGCATGGATTAGAAGCTACGCCTTCTACTTCGCATTGATTTGAAGCTAAATCATTTGTTTCGCATGGAATTGAAGCTACCTCGTTTGTTCCTCCTGCATTTGAAGCTATATCACTTATATCGCATGGATTTGAAGCTGAACCTACTACATCGCATTGATTTGAAGCTAAATCTTGTGTATCGCATGTATTTGAAGCTATAGCTTCTACATCGCATTGATTTGCAGGTAAATCATGTGTTTCGCATGGATTTGAAGCTAACTCGTTCGTTTCGCCTGCAGTTGAATCTACATCACTTATATCGCTAGCATTTGAAACTAAATCATGTGTATCGCGTGGATTTTGAAGCTAACTCGTTCGATTAGTCTTCATTTGAAGCTATATCACTTACACCACAAGTGTTTGAAGCTATATAATTTGTTTTGCATTGATTTGAAGCTAAACCTTCTTCATCGCATTGATCTGAAGCTAAATCATGTGTTTCGCATGGATTTGAGTCTAACTCGTTCGTTGCGCATGCAGTTAAAACTTAATAACATATATATCACAAGTATTTGAAGCTAAACCATTTGATTGGCATGGGTTTGAAGCTAAGCCTTCTACTTCGCATTCATTTGAAGCTAAATCATTTGTTTCGCATGGATTTGAATCTAAGCCTTGCCCTTCGAAATGATTTGAAGCTAAATCATGTGTTTCGTATGGATTTGAAGCTAAACCTTCTACATCGCATTGATTTGAAGCTTAATCATGTGTATCGCATGGATTTGAAGCTAAACCTTCTACATCACATTGATTTGCAGCTAAATCATGTGTATCTCATGGATTTGAAGCTAACTCGTTCGTTTCGCATGCAGTTGTAGCTAAATAATGTATATCACAAGTATTTGTAGCTAAACCATTTGTTTCCCATGAATTTGATGCTAAGCCTTCTACTTCGCATTGATTTGAAGCTAAATCATTTGTTTCGCATGGAATTGAAGCTACCTCGACTTGTTCCTCCAGCTTTTCAAGCTATATCACTTATATCGCAAGTATTTGAAGCTAAATCATATGTGTCGCATGGATTTGAAGCTGAACCTACTACATCGCATTGATTTGAAGCTAAATCTTGTGTATCGCATGGATTTGAAGCTAAACCTTCTACATCGCATTGGTTTGGAGCTAAATCATGTGTATCTCATGGATTAGAAGCTAACTCGTTTGTTTCGCATGCAGTTGTAGCTAAATAATGTATATCACAAGTATTTGTAGCTAAACCATTTGTTTCCCATGAATTTGATGTTAAGCCTTCTACTTCGCATTGATTTGAAGCTAAATCATTTGTTTCGCATGGATTTGAAGCTACGCCTTCTACTTCGCATTGATTTGAAGCTAAATCATTTGATTCGCATGGAATTGAAGCTACCTCGTTTGTTCCTCCTGCATTTGAAGCTATATCACTTATATCGCATGGATTTGAAGCTGAACCTACTACCTCGCATTGATTTGAAGCTAAATCTTGTGTATCGCATGGATTTGAAGCTAACTCGTTCGTTTCGCCTGCAGTTGAATCTACATCACTTATATCGCTAGCATTTGAAACTAAATCATGTGTATCGCGTGGATTTTGAAGCTAACTCGTTTGATTAGTCTTCATTTGAAGCTATATCACTTACATCACAAGTGTTTGAAGCTATATCATTTGTTTTGCATGGATTTGAAGCTAAACCTTCTTCATCGCATTGATTTGAAGCTAAATCATGTGTTTCGCATGGATTTGAGTCTAACTCGTTCGTTGCGCATGCAGTTAAATCTAAATAACATATATCACAAGTATTTGAAGCTAAACCATTTGATTCGCATGGGTTTGAAGCTAAGCCTTCTACTTCGCATTCATTTGAAGCTAAATCATTTGTTTCGCATGGAATTGAAGCTACCTCGTTTGTTCCTCCTGCATTTGAAGCTATATCACTTATATCGCATGGATTTGAAGCTGAACCTACTACATCGCATTGATTTGAAGCTAAATCTTGTGTATCGCATGGATTTGAAGAAAACCATCTACATCGCATTGATTTGAAGCTTAATCATGTGTTTCGCATAGATTTGAAGCTAAGCCTTCTACTTCGCATTCATTTGAAGCCAAATCATTTGTTTCGCATGGATTTGAGTCTAAGCCTTGTCCTTCGAATTTATTTGAAGCTAAATCATGTGTTTCGCATGGATTTGAAGCTATAGCTTCTACATCGTATTGATTTGAAGCTTAATCATGTGTATCGCATGGATTTGAAGCTAAGCCTTCTACTTCGCATTGATTTGAAGCTGAATCATGCGTTACGCATGGATTTGGAGCTAACTCGTTTGTTTCGCATGCAGTTGAAGTTCTATCATGTATATCACACGTATTTGAAGATAAGCCAGTTGTTTCGCATGGATTATAAGCTAAGCCTTCTACTTCGCATTGATTTCAAGCTGTATCATGTGTTTCACATGGATTTGTAGCTAACTCGTTTGTTTCGCCTGCATTTTCAGCTATATCATTTATATCGCAAGTATTTGAAGCTAAACCATCTGTTTCGCATGGATTTGAAGCTAAGCCTTCTACTTGGCATTGATTTGATGCTAAGTCATGTGTTTCTCATGGATTTGAAGCTATCTCGTTTGTTTCGCCTGCATTTGAAGCTATATCATTTATATCGCAAGTATTTGATGCCAAATCATTTGTGTCGCATGGATTTGAAGCTAAGCCTTCTACTTCGCATTGATTTGAAGCTAAATCATGTGAATCGCATGGATTTGAAGCTAACTCGTTCGTTTCGCATGCTGTTGTAGCTAAATGATATATATCACAAGTATTTGTAGCTAAACCATTTGTTTTGCATGGATTTGAAGCTAAGCCTTCTACTTCGCATTCATTTGAAGCTAGATCATTTGTTTCGCATTGATTTGAATCTAAGCCTTGTCCTTCGAATTGATTTGAAGCTAAATCATGTGTTTCGTATGGATTTGATGCTAAACCTTCTACATCGATTTGATTTGAAGCTAAATCATGTGTCTCGCATGGATTTGAAGCTACCTCGTTTGTTCCTACAGTATTTAAATCTATATCACTTATATCGCAAGTATTTGAAGCTAAAACATATGTGTCGCATGGATTTGAAGCTGAACCTACTACATCGCATTGATGTGAAGCTAAATCTTGTGTATCGCATGGATTTGAAGCTAAACCTTCTACATCGCATTGGTTTGAAGCTAAATCATGTGAATCGCATGGAATGGAAGCTAACTCGTTCGTTTCGCATGCAGTTGTAGCTTAATAATGTATATCACAAGTATTTGTAGCTAAACCATTTGTTTTGCATGGATTTGAAGCTAAGCCTTCTACTTCGCATTCATTTGAAGCTAAATCATTTGTTTCGCATGTATTTGAAGCTAAGCCTTCTACATCACATTGATTTGCAGCTAAATCATGTGTTTCGCATGGATTTGAAGCTAACTCGTTCGTTTCGCATGCAGTTGTAGCTTAATAATGTATATCACAATTATTTGTAGCTAAACCATTTGTTTTGCATGGATTTAAAGCTAAGACTTCTACTTCGCATTCATTTGAAGCTAAATCATTTGTTTTGCATGGATTTGAAGCTAAGCCTTCTACTTCGCATTCATTTGAAGCTAAATCATTTGTTTCGCATGGATTTGAATCTAAGCCTTGTCCTTCGAATTGATTTGAAGCTAAATCATGTGTTTCGTATGGATTTGAAGCTAAACCTTCTACATCGAATTAATTTGAAGCTAAATCATGTGTCTCGCATGGAATTGAAGCTACCTCGTTTGTTCCTACAGTATTTAAAGCTATATCACTTATATCGCAAGTATTTGAAGCTAAAACATATGTGTCGCATGGATTTGAAGCTGAACCTACTACATCGCATTGATTTGAAGCTAAATCTGGTGTATCGCATGGATTTGAAGCTAAACCTTCTACATCGCATTGGTTTGAAGCTAAATCATGTGAATCGCATGGATTTGAAGCTAACTCGTTCGTTTCGCATGCTGTTGTAGCTGAATGATATATATCACAAGTATTTGTAGCTAATCCATTTGTTTTGCATGGATTTGAAGCTAAGCCCTCTACTTCGCATTCATTTGAAGCTAAATCATGTGTCTCGCATGGAATTGAAGCTACCTCGTTTGTTCCTACAGTATTTAAAGCTATATCACTTATATCGCAAGTATTTGAAGCTAAAACATATGTGTCGCATGGATTTGAAGCTGAACCTACTACATCGCATTGATTTGAAGCTAAATCTTGTGTATCGCATGGATTTGAAGCTAAACCTTCTACATCGCATGGATTTGAAGCTGAACCTACTACATCGCATTGATTTGAAGCTAAATCTTGTGTATCGCATGGATTTGAAGCTAAACCTTCTACATCGCATTGGTTTGAAGCTAAATCACGTGAATCGCATGGATTTGAAGCTAACTCGTTCGTTTCACATGCAGTTGTAGCTAAATGATATATATCACAAGTATTTGTAGCTAAACCATTTGTTTTGTATGGATTTGAAGCTAAGCCCTCTACTTCGCATTCATTTGAAGCTAAATCATTTGTTTCGCATGGATTTGAAGCTAAGCCTTCTACATCACATTGATTTGCAGCGAAATCATGTGTTTCGCATGGATTTGAAGCTAACTCGTTCGTTTCGCATGCAGTTGTAGCTTAATAATGTATATCACAAGTATTTGTAGCTAAACCATTTGTTTTGCATGGATTTGAAGCTAAGCCTTCTACTTCGCATTCATTTGAAGCTAAATCATTTGTTTCGCATGGATTTGAATCTAAGCCTTGTCCATCGAATTGATTTGAAGCTAAATCATGTGAATCGCATGGATTTGAAGCTAACTCGTTTCTTCCCACAGTATTTAAAGCTATATCGCTTATATCGCAAGTATTGGAAGCAAAATCATTTGTTTCGCATGGATTTGAAGCTGAACCTACTACATCGCATTGATTTGAAGCTAAATCTTGTGTATCGCATGGATTTGAAGCTAAGTCGTTCGTTTCGCATGCAGTTGTAGCTTAATAATGTATATCACAAGTATTTGTAGCTAAACCATTTGTTTTGCATGGATTTGAAGCTAAGCCTTCTACTTCGCATTCATTTGAAGCTAAATCATGTGTCTCGCATGGAATTGAAGCTACCTCGTTTGTTCCTACAGTATTTAAAGCTATATCACTTATATCGCAAGTATTTGAAGCTAAAACATATGTGTCGCATGGATTTGAAGCTGAACCTACTACATCGCATTGATTTGAAGCTAAATCTTGTGTATCGCATGGGTTTGAAGCTAAACCTTCTACATCGCATTGGTTTGAAGCTAAATCATGTGAATCGCATGGATTTGAAGCTAACTCGTTCGTTTCGCATGCAGTTGTAGCTAAATGATATATATCACAAGTATTTGTAGCTAAACCATTTGTTTTGTATGGATTTGAAGCTAAGCCCTCTACTTCGCATTCATTTGAAGCTAAATGATTTGTTTCGCATGGATTTGAAGCTAAGCCTTCTACATCACATTGATTTGCGGCGAAATCATGTGTTTCGCATGGATTTGAAGCTAACTCGTTCGTTTCGCATGCAGTTGTAGCTTAATAATGTATATCACAAGTATTTGTAGCTAAACCATTTGTTTTGCATGGATTTGAAGCTAAGCCTTCTACTTCGCATTCATTTAAAGCTAAATCATTTGTTTCGCATGGATTTGAATCTAAGCCTTGTCCTTCGAATTGATTTGAAGCTAAATCATGTGTTTCGTATGGATTTGATGCTAAACCTTCTACATCGAATTGATTTGAAGCTAAATCATGTGTCTCGCATGGATTTGAAGCTACCTCGTTTGTTCCTACAGTATTTAAATCTATATCACTTATATCGCAAGTATTTGAAGCTAAAACATATGTGTCGCATGGATTTGAAGCTGAACCTACTACATCGCATTGATGTGAAGCTAAATCTTGTGTATCGCATGGATTTGAAGCTAAGTCGTTCGTTTCGCATGCAGTTGTAGCTTAATAATGTATATCACAAGTATTTGTAGCTAAACCATTTGTTTTGCATGGATTTGAAGCTAAGCCTTCTACTTCGCATTCATTTGAAGCTAAATCATGTGTTTCGTATGGATTTGAATCTAAGCCTTGTCCTTCGAATTGATTTGAAGCTAAATCATGTGTCTCGCATGGAATTGAAGCTACCTCGTTTGTTCCTACAGTATTTAAAGCTATATCACTTATATCGCAAGTATTTGAAGCTAAAACATATGTGTCGCATGGATTTGAAGCTGAACCTACTACATCGCATTGATTTGAAGCTAAATCTTGTGTATCGCATGGATTTGAAGCTAAGTCGTTCGTTTCGCATGCAGTTGTAGCTTAATAATGTATATCACAAGTATTTGTACCTAAACCATTTGTTTTGCGTGGATTTGAAGCTAAGCCTTCTACTTCGCATTCATTTGAAGCTAAATCATTTGTTTCGCATGGATTTGAAGCTAAGCCTTCTACATCACATTGATTTGCTGCTAAATCATGTGTTTCGCATGGATTTGAAGCTAACACGTTCGTTTCGCATGCAGTTGTAGCTTAATAATGTATATCACAAGTATTTGTACCTAAACCATTTGTATTGCGTGGATTTGAAGCTAAGCCTACTACTTCGCATTCATTTGAAGCTAAATCATTTGTTTCGTATGGATTTGAAGCTAAGCCTTCTACATCACATTGATTTGCAGCTAAATCATGTGTTTCGCATGGATTTGAAGCTAACTCGTTCGTTTCACATGCAGTTGTAGCTTAATAATGTATATCACAAGTATTTGTAGCTAAACCATTTGTTTTGCATGGATTTGAAGCTAAGCCTTCTACTTCGCATTCATTTGAAGCTAAATCATTTGTTTCGCATGGATTTGAATCTAAGCCTTGTCCTTCGAATTGATTTGAAGCTAAATCATGTGTTTCGTATGGATTTGAAGCCAAACCTTCTACATCGAATTGATTTGAAGCTAAATCATGTATCTCGCATGGAATTGAAGCTACCTCGTTTGTTCCTACAGTATTTAAAGCTATATCACTTATATCGCAAGTATTTGAAACTAAAACATATGTGTCGCATGGATTTGAAGCTGAACCTACTACATCGCATTGATTTGAAGCTAAATCTTGTGTATCGCATGGATTTGAAGCTAAACCTTCTACATCGCATTGGTTTGAAGCTAAATCATGTGAATCGCATGGATTTGAAGCTAACTCGTTCGTTTCACATGCAGTTGTACCTAAATGATATATATCACAAGTATTTGTAGCTAAACCATTTGTTTTGCATGGATTTGAAGCTAAGCCTTCTACTTCGCATTCATTTGAAGCTAAATCATTTGTTTCGCATGGATTTGAAGCTAAGCCTTCTACATCACATTGATTTGCTGCTAAATCATGTGTTTCGCATGGATTTGAAGCTAACACGTTCGTTTCGCATGCAGTTGTAGCTTAATAATGTATATCACAAGTATTTGTACCTAAACCATTTGTTTTGCGTGGATTTGAAGCTAAGCCTTCTACTTCGCATTCATTTGAAGCTAAATCATTTGTTTCGCATGGATTTGAATCTAAGCCTTGTCCTTCGAATTGATTTGAAGCTAAATCATGTGTTTCGTATGGATTTGAAGCTAAATCATGTATCTCGCATGGAATTGAAGCTACCTCGTTTGTTCCTACAGTATTTAAAGCTATATCACTTATATCGCAAGTATTTGAAGCTAAAACATATGTGTCGCATGGATTTGAAGCTGAACCTACTACATCGCATTGATTTGAAGCTAAATCTTGCGTATCGCATGGATTTGAAGCTAAACCTTCTACATCGCATTGGTTTGAAGCTAAATCATGTGAATCGCATGGATTGAAGCTAACTCGTTCGTTTCGCATGCAGTTGTAGCTAAATGATATATATCACAAGTATTTGTAGCTAAACCATTTGTTTTGTATGGATTTGAAGCTAAGCCCTCTACTTCGCATTCATTTGAAGCTAAATCATTTGTTTCGCATGGATTTGAAGCTAAGCCTTCTACATCACATTGATTTGCAGCGAAATCATGTGTTTCGCATGGATTTGAAGCTAACTCGTTCGTTTCGCATGCAGTTGTAGCTTAATAATGTATATCACAAGTATTTGTAGCTAAACCATTTGTTTTGCATGGATTTGAAGCTAAGCCTTCTACTTCGCATTCATTTGAAGCTAAATCATTTGTTTCGCATGGATTTGAATCTAAGCCTTGTCCATCGAATTGATTTGAAGCTAAATCATGTGTTTCGTATGGATTTGATGCTAAACCTTCTACATCGAATTAATTTGAAGCTAAATCATGTGTCTCCCATGGAATTGAAGCTACCTCGTTTGTTCCTACAGTATTTAAAGCTATATCACTTATATCGCAAGTATTTGAAGCTAAAACATATGTGTCGCATGGATTTGAAGCTGAACCTACCACATCGCATTGATTTGAAGCTAAATCTTGTGTATCGCATGGATTTGAAGCTAAACCTTCTACATCGCATTGGTTTCAAGCTAAATCATGTGAATCGCATGGATTTGAAGCTAACTCGTTCGTTTCACATGCAGTTGTAGCTAAATGATATATATCACAAGTATTTGTAGCTAAACCATTTGTTTTGCATGGATTTGAAGCTAAGCCTTCTACTTCGCATTCATTTAAAGCTAAATCATTTGTTTCGCATGGATTTGAATCTAAGCCTTGTCCTTCGAATTGATTTGAAGCTAAATCACGTGTTTCGTATGGATTTGAAGCCAAACCTTCTACATCGAATTGATTTGAAGCTAAATCATGTGTCTCGCATGGAATTGAAGCTACCTCGTTTGTTCCTACAGTATTTAAAGCTATATCACTTATATCGCAAGTATTTGAAGCTAAAACATATGTGTCGCATGGATTTGAAGCTGAACCTACTACATCGCATTGATTTGAAGCTAAATCTTGTGTATCGCATGGATTTGAAGCTAAACCTTCTACATCGCATTGGTTTGAAGCTAAATCATGTGAATCGCATGGATTTGAAGCTAACTCGTTCGTTTCGCATGCAGTTGTAGCTAAATGATATATATCACAAGTATTTGTAGCTAATCCATTTGTTTTGCATGGATTTGAAGCTAAGCCCTCTACTTCGCATTCATTTGAAGCTAAATCATTTGTTTCGCATGGATTTGAAGCTAAGCCTTCTACATCACATTGATTTGCAGCGAAATCATGTGTTTCCCATGGATTTGAAGCTAACTCGTTCGTTTCGCATGCAGTTGTAGCTTAATAATGTATATCACAAGTATTTGTAGCTAAACCATTTGTTTTGCATGGATTTGAAGCTAAGCCTTCTACTTTGCATTCATTTGAAGCTAAATCATTTGTTTCGCATGGATTTGAATCTAAGCCTTGTCCTTCGAATTGATTTGAAGCTAAATCATGTGTTTCGTATGGATTTGAAGCCAAACCTTCTACATCGAATTAATTTGAAGCTAAATCATGTGTCTCCCATGGAATTGAAGCTACCTTGTTTGTTCCTATAGTATTTAAAGCTATATCACTTATATCGCAAGTATTTGAAGCTAAAATATATGTGTCGCATGGATTTGAAGCTGAACCTACCACATCGCATTGATTTGAAGCTAAATCTTGTGTATCGCATGGATTTGAAGCTAAGTCGTTCGTTTCGCATGCAGTTGTAGCTTAATAATGTATATCACAAGTATTTGTAGCTAAACCATTTGTTTTGCATGGATTTGAAGCTAAGCCTTCTACTTCGCATTCATTTGAAGCTAAATCATGTGTTTCGTATGGATTTGAATCTAAGCCTTGTCCTTAGAATTGATTTGAAGCTAAATCATGTGTCTCGCATGGAATTGAAGCTACCTCGTTTGTTCCTACAGTATTTAAAGCTATATCACTTATATCGCAAGTATTTGAAGCTAAAACATATGTGTCGCATGGATTTGAAGCTGAACCTACTACGTCGCATTGATTTGAAGCTAAATCTTGTGTATCGCATGGATTTGAAGCTAAACCTTCTACATCGCATTGGTTTGAAGCTAAATCATGTGAATCGCATGGATTTGAAGCTAACTCGTTCGTTTCGCATGCAGTTGTAGCTAAATGATATATATCACAAGTATTTGTAGCTAAACCATTTGTTTTGTATGGATTTGAAGCTAAGCCCTCTACTTCGCATTCATTTGAAGCTAAATGATTTGTTTCGCATGGATTTGAAGCTAAGCCTTCTACATCACATTGATTTGCGGCGAAATCATGTGTTTCGCATGGATTTGAAGCTAACTCGTTCGTTTCGCATGCAGTTGTAGCTTAATAATGTATATCACAAGTATTTGTAGCTAAACCATTTGTTTTGCATGGATTTGAAGCTAAGCCTTCTACTTCGCATTCATTTGAAGCTAAATCATTTGTTTCGCATGGATTTGAATCTAAACCTTCTACATCGAATTGATTTGAAGCTAAATCATGTGTCTCGCATGGATGTGAAGCTACCTCGTTTGTTCCTACAGTATTTAAATCTATATCACTTATATCGCAAGTATTTGAAGCTAAAACATATGTGTCGCATGGATTTGAAGCTAAACCTTCTTCATTGCATTGATTTGCAGCTAAATCATGTGTTTCGCATAGATTTGAAGCTAACTCGTTCGTTGCGCATGCAGTAAAATCTAAATAACGTATATCACCAGTATTTGAAGCTAAACCATTTGTTTCGCATGGATTTGAAGCTAAGCCTTCTACTTCGCATTCATTTGAAGCTAACTCATTTGTTTCGCATGGAATTGTAGCTACCTCGTTTGTTCCTCCTACTTTTATAGCTATATCACTTACATCGCATGGATTTGAAGCTCAACCTACTACATCGCATTGATTTGAAGCTAAATCTTGTGTATCGCATGGATTTGAAGCTAAGTCGTTCGTTTCGCATGCAGTTGTAGCTTAATAATGTATATCACAAGTATTTGTAGCTAAACCATTTGTTTTGCATGGATTTGAAGCTAAGCCTTCTACTTCGCATTCATTTGAAGCTAAATCATGTGTTTCGTATGGATTTGAATCTAAGCCTTGTTCTTCGAATTGATTTGAAGCTAAATCATGTGTCTCGCATGGAATTGAAGCTACCTCGTTTGTTCCTACAGTATTTAAAGCTATATCACTTATATCGCAAGTATTTGAAGCTAAAACATATGTGTCGCATGTATTTGAAGCTGAACCTACTACATCGCATTGATTTGAAGCTAAATCTTGTGTATCGCATGGATTTGAAGCTAAGTCGTTCGTTTCGCATGCAGTTGTAGCTTAATAATGTATATCACAAGTATTTGTAGCTAAACCATTTGTTTTGCATGGATTTGAAGCTAAGCCTTCTACTTCGCATTCATTTGAAGCTAAATCATGTGTTTCGTATGGATTTGAATCTAAACCTTGTCCTTCGAATTGATTTGAAGCTAAATCATGTGTCTCGCATGGAATTGAAGCTACCTCGTTTGTTCCTACAGTATTTAAAGCTATATCACTTATATCGCAAGTATTTGAAGCTAAAACATATGTGTCGCATGGATTTGAGGCTGAACCTACTACATCGCATTGATTTGAAGCTAAATCTTGTGTATCGCATGGATTTGAAGCTAAACCTTCTACATCGCATTGGTTTGAAGCTAAATCATGTGAATCGCATGGATTTGAAGCTAACTCGTTCGTTTCGCATGCAGTTGTAGCTAAATGATATATATCACAAGTATTTGTAGCTAAACCATTTGTTTTGCATGGATTTGAAGCTAAGCCCTCTACTTCGCATTCATTTGAAGCTAAATCATTTGTTTCGCATGGATTTGAAGCTAAGCCTTCTACATCGCATTGATTTGCAGCGAAATCATGTGTTTCGCATGGATTTGAAGCTAACTCGTTCGTTTCGCATGCAGTTGTAGCTTAATAATGTATATCACAAGTATTTGTAGCTAAACCATTTGTTTTGCATGGATTTGAAGCTAAGCCTTCTACTTCGCATTCATTTGAAGCTAAATCATTTGTTTCGCATGGATTTGAATCTAATCCTTGTCCTTCGAATTGATTTGAAGCTAAATCATGTGTTTCGTATGGATTTGATGCTAAACCTTCTACATCGAATTGATTTGAAGCTAAATCATGTGTCTCGCATGGATTTGAAGCTACCTCGTTTGTTCCTACAGTATTTAAATCTATATCACTTATATCGCAAGTATTTGAAGCTAAAACATATGTGTCGCATGGATTTGAAGCTGAACCTACTACATCGCATTGATGTGAAGCTAAATCTTGTGTATCGCATGGATTTGAAGCTAAGTCGTTCGTTTCGCATGCAGTTGTAGCTTAATAATGTATATCACAAGTATTTGTAGCTAAACCATTTGTTTTGCATGGATTTGAAGATAAGCCTTCTACTTCGCATTCATTTGAAGCTAAATCATTTGTTTCGCATGGATTTGAAGCTAAACCTTCTACATCACATTGATTGGCAGCTAAATCATGTGTTTCGCATGGATTTGTAGCTAAACCATTTGTTTTGCATGGATTTGAAGCTAAGCCTTCAACTTCGCATTCATTTAAAGCTAATCATTTGTTTCGCATGGATTTGAATCTAAGCCTTGTCCTTCGAATTGATTGAAGCTAAATCATGTGTTTCGTATGGATTTGAAGCCAAACCTTCTACATCGAATTGATTTGAAGCTAAATCATGTGTCTCGCATGGAATTGAAGCTACCTCGTTTGTTCCTACAGTATTAAAGCTATATCACTTATATCGCAAGTATTTGAAGCTAAAACATATGTGTCGCATGGATTTGAAGCTGAACCTACTACATCGCATTGATTTGAAGCTAAATCTTGTGTATCGCATGGATTTGAAGCTAAACCTTCTACATCGCATTGGTTTGAAGCTAAATCATGTGAATCGCATGGATTTGAAGCTAACTCGTTCGTTTCGCATGCAGTTGTAGCTAAATGATATATATCACAAGTATTTGTAGCTAAACCATTTGTTTTGCATGGATTTGAAGCTAAGCCCTCTACTTCGCATTCATTGAAGCTAAATCATTTGTTTCGCATGGATTTGAAGCTAAGCCTTCTACATCGCATTGATTTGCAGCGAAATCATGTGTTTCGCATGGATTTGAAGCTAACTCGTTCGTTTCGCATGCAGTTGTAGCTTAATAATGTATATCACAAGTATTTGTAGCTAAACCATTTGTTTTGCATGGATTTGAAGCTAAGCCTTCTACTTCGCATTCATTTGAAGCTAAATCATTTGTTTCGCATGGATTTGAATCTAATCCTTGTCCTTCGAATTGATTTGAAGCTAAATCATGTGTTTCGTATGGATTTGATGCTAAACCTTCTACATCGAATTGATTTGAAGCTAAATCATGTGTCTCGCATGGATTTGAAGCTACCTCGTTTGTTCCTACAGTATTTAAATCTATATCACTTATATCGCAAGTATTTGAAGCTAAAACATATGTGTCGCATGGATTTGAAGCTGAACCTACTACATCGCATTGATGTGAAGCTAAATCTTGTGTATCGCATGGATTTGAAGCTAAGTCGTTCGTTTCGCATGCAGTTGTAGCTTAATAATGTATATCACAAGTATTTGTAGCTAAACCATTTGTTTTGCATGGATTTGAAGATAAGCCTTCTACTTCGCATTCATTTGAAGCTAAATCATTTGTTTCGCATGGATTTGAAGCTAAACCTTCTACATCACATTGATTGGCAGCTAAATCATGTGTTTCGCATGGATTTGTAGCTAAACCATTTGTTTTGCATGGATTTGAAGCTAAGCCTTCAACTTCGCATTCATTTAAAGCTAAATCATTTGTTTCGCATGGATTTGAATCTAAGCCTTGTCCTTCGAATTGATTTGAAGCTAAATCATGTGTTTCGTATGGATTTGAAGCCAAACCTTCTACATCGAATTGATTTGAAGCTAAATCATGTGTCTCGCATGGAATTGAAGCTACCTCGTTTGTTCCTACAGTATTTAAAGCTATATCACTTATATCACAAGTATTTGAAGCTAAAACATATGTGTCGCATGGATTTGAAGCTGAACCTACTACATCGCATTGATTTGAAGCTAAATCTTGTGTATCGCATGGATTTGAAGCTAAACCTTCTACATCGCATTGGTTTGAAGCTAAATCATGTGAATCGCATGGATTTGAAGCTAACTCGTTCGTTTCGCATGCAGTTGTAGCTAAATGATATATATCACAAGTATTTGTAGCTAATCCATTTGTTTTGCATGGATTTGAAGCTAAGCCCTCTACTTCGCATTCATTTGAAGCTAAATCATTTGTTTCGCATGGATTTGAAGCTAAGCCTTCTACATCACATTGATTTGCAGCGAAATCATGTGTTTCCCATGGATTTGAAGCTAACTCGTTCGTTTCGCATGCAGTTGTAGCTTAATAATATATATCACAAGTATTTGTAGCTAAACCATTTGTTTTGCATGGATTTGAAGCTAAGCCTTCTACTTCGCATTCATTTGAAGCTAAATCATTTGTTTCGCATGGATTTGAATCTAAGCCTTGTCCTTCGAATTGATTTGAAGCTAAATCATGTGTTTCGTATGGATTTGAAGCCAAACCTTCTACATCGAATTAATTTGAAGCTAAATCATGTGTCTCCCATGGAATTGAAGCTACCTTGTTTGTTCCTGTAGTATTTAAAGCTATATCACTTATATCGCAAGTATTTGAAGCTAAAACATATGTGTCGCATGGATTTGAAGCTGAACCTACCACATCGCATTGATTTGAAGCTAAATCTTGTGTATCGCATGGATTTGAAGCTAAACCTTCTACATCGCATTGGTTTGAAGCTAAATCGTGTGAATCGCATGGATTTGAAGCTAACTCGTTCGTTTCACATGCAGTTGTAGCTAAATGATATATATCACAAGTATTTGTAGCTAAACCATTTGTTTTGCATGGATTTGAAGCTAAGCCCTCTACTTCGCATTCATTTGAAGCTAAATCATTTGTTTCGCATGGATTTGAAGCTAAGCCTTCTACATCGCATTGATTTGCAGCGAAATCATGTGTTTCGCATGGATTTGAAGCTAACTCGTTCGTTTCGCATGCAGTTGTAGCTTAATAATGTATATCACAAGTATTTGTAGCTAAACCATTTGTTTTGCATGGATTTGAAGCTAAGCCTTCTACTTCGCATTCATTTGAAGCTAAATCATTTGTTTCGCATGGATTTGAATCTAATCCTTGTCCTTCGAATTGATTTGAAGCTAAATCATGTGTTTCGTATGGATTTGATGCTAAACCTTCTACATCGAATTGATTTGAAGCTAAATCATGTGTCTCGCATGGATTTGAAGCTACCTCGTTTGTTCCTACAGTATTTAAATCTATATCACTTATATCGCAAGTATTTGAAGCTAAAACATATGTGTCGCATGGATTTGAAGCTGAACCTACTACATCGCATTGATGTGAAGCTAAATCTTGTGTATCGCATGGATTTGAAGCTAAGTCGTCCGTTTCGCATGCAGTTGTAGCTTAATAATGTATATCACAAGTATTTGTAGCTAAACCATATGTTTTGCATGGATTTGAAGATAAGCCTTCTACTTCGCATTCATTTGAAGCTAAATCATTTGTTTCGCATGGATTTGAAGCTAAACCTTCTACATCACATTGATTTGCAGCTAAATCATGTGTTTCGCATGGATTTGAAGCTAACTCGTTCGTTTCGCATGCAGTTGTAGCTTAATAATGTATATCACAAGTATTTGTAGCTAAACCTTTTGTTTTGCATGGATTTGAATCTAAGCCTTGTCCTTCGAATTGATTTGAAGCTAAATCATGTGTTTCGTATGGATTTGATGCTAAACCTTCTACATCGAATTAATTTGAAGCTAAATCATGTGTCTCCCATGGAATTGAAGCTACCTCGTTTGTTCCTACAGTATTTAAAGCTATATCACTTATATCGCAAGTATTTGAAGCTAAAACATATGTGTCGCATGGATTTGAAGCTGAACCTACCACATCGCATTGATTTGAAGCTAAATCTTGTGTATCGCATGGATTTGAAGCTAAACCTTCTACATCGCATTGGTTTCAAGCTAAATCATGTGAATCGCATGGATTTGAAGCTAACTCGTTCGTTTCACATGCAGTTGTAGCTAAATGATATATATCACAAGTATTTGTAGCTAAACCATTTGTTTTGCATGGATTTGAAGCTAAGCCTTCAACTTCGCATTCATTTAAAGCTAAATCATTTGTTTCGCATGGATTTGAATCTAAGCCTTGTCCTTCGAATTGATTTGAAGCTAAATCATGTGTTTCGTATGGATTTGAAGCCAAACCTTCTACATCGAATTGATTTGAAGCTAAATCATGTGTCTCGCATGGAATTGAAGCTACCTCGTTTGTTCCTACAGTATTTAAAGCTATATCACTTATATCGCAAGTATTTGAAGCTAAAACATATGTGTCGCATGGATTTGAAGCTGAACCTACTACATCGCATTGATTTGAAGCTAAATCTTGTGTATCGCATGGATTTGAAGCTAAACCTTCTACATCGCATTGGTTTGAAGCTAAATCATGTGAATCGCATGGATTTGAAGCTAACTCGTTCGTTTCGCATGCAGTTGTAGCTAAATGATATATATCACAAGTATTTGTAGCTAAACCATTTGTTTTGCATGGATTTGAAGCTAAGCCCTCTACTTCGCATTCATTTGAAGCTAAATCATTTGTTTCGCATGGATTTGAAGCTAAGCCTTCTACATCGCATTGATTTGCAGCGAAATCATGTGTTTCGCATGGATTTGAAGCTAACTCGTTCGTTTCGCATGCAGTTGTAGCTTAATAATGTATATCACAAGTATTTGTAGCTAAACCATTTGTTTTGCATGGATTTGAAGCTAAGCCTTCTACTTCGCATTCATTTGAAGCTAAATCATTTGTTTCGCATGGATTTGAATCTAATCCTTGTCCTTCGAATTGATTTGAAGCTAAATCATGTGTTTCGTATGGATTTGATGCTAAACCTTCTACATCGAATTGATTTGAAGCTAAATCATGTGTCTCGCATGGATTTGAAGCTACCTCGTTTGTTCCTACAGTATTTAAATCTATATCACTTATATCGCAAGTATTTGAAGCTAAAACATATGTGTCGCATGGATTTGAAGCTGAACCTACTACATCGCATTGATGTGAAGCTAAATCTTGTGTATCGCATGGATTTGAAGCTAAGTCGTTCGTTTCGCATGCAGTTGTAGCTTAATAATGTATATCACAAGTATTTGTAGCTAAACCATTTGTTTTGCATGGATTTGAAGATAAGCCTTCTACTTCGCATTCATTTGAAGCTAAATCATTTGTTTCGCATGGATTTGAAGCTAAACCTTCTACATCACATTGATTGGCAGCTAAATCATGTGTTTCGCATGGATTTGTAGCTAAACCATTTGTTTTGCATGGATTTGAAGCTAAGCCTTCAACTTCGCATTCATTTAAAGCTAAATCATTTGTTTCGCATGGATTTGAATCTAAGCCTTGTCCTTCGAATTGATTTGAAGCTAAATCATGTGTTTCGTATGGATTTGAAGCCAAACCTTCTACATCGAATTGATTTGAAGCTAAATCATGTGTCTCGCATGGAATTGAAGCTACCTCGTTTGTTCCTACAGTATTTAAAGCTATATCACTTATATCGCAAGTATTTGAAGCTAAAACATATGTGTCGCATGGATTTGAAGCTGAACCTACTACATCGCATTGATTTGAAGCTAAATCTTGTGTATCGCATGGATTTGAAGCTAAACCTTCTACATCGCATTGGTTTGAAGCTAAATCATGTGAATCGCATGGATTTGAAGCTAACTCGTTCGTTTCGCATGCAGTTGTAGCTAAATGATATATATCACAAGTATTTGTAGCTAATCCATTTGTTTTGCATGGATTTGAAGCTAAGCCCTCTACTTCGCATTCATTTGAAGCTAAATCATTTGTTTCGCATGGATTTGAAGCTAAGCCTTCTACATCACATTGATTTGCAGCGAAATCATGTGTTTCCCATGGATTTGAAGCTAACTCGTTCGTTTCGCATGCAGTTGTAGCTTAATAATATATATCACAAGTATTTGTAGCTAAACCATTTGTTTTGCATGGATTTGAAGCTAAGCCTTCTACTTCGCATTCATTTGAAGCTAAATCATTTGTTTCGCATGGATTTGAATCTAAGCCTTGTCCTTCGAATTGATTTGAAGCTAAATCATGTGTTTCGTATGGATTTGAAGCCAAACCTTCTACATCGAATTAATTTGAAGCTAAATCATGTGTCTCCCATGGAATTGAAGCTACCTTGTTTGTTCCTGTAGTATTTAAAGCTATATCACTTATATCGCAAGTATTTGAAGCTAAAACATATGTGTCGCATGGATTTGAAGCTGAACCTACCACATCGCATTGATTTGAAGCTAAATCTTGTGTATCGCATGGATTTGAAGCTAAACCTTCTACATCGCATTGGTTTGAAGCTAAATCGTGTGAATCGCATGGATTTGAAGCTAACTCGTTCGTTTCACATGCAGTTGTAGCTAAATGATATATATCACAAGTATTTGTAGCTAAACCATTTGTTTTGCATGGATTTGAAGCTAAGCCCTCTACTTCGCATTCATTTGAAGCTAAATCATTTGTTTCGCATGGATTTGAAGCTAAGCCTTCTACATCGCATTGATTTGCAGCGAAATCATGTGTTTCGCATGGATTTGAAGCTAACTCGTTCGTTTCGCATGCAGTTGTAGCTTAATAATGTATATCACAAGTATTTGTAGCTAAACCATTTGTTTTGCATGGATTTGAAGCTAAGCCTTCTACTTCGCATTCATTTGAAGCTAAATCATTTGTTTCGCATGGATTTGAATCTAATCCTTGTCCTTCGAATTGATTTGAAGCTAAATCATGTGTTTCGTATGGATTTGATGCTAAACCTTCTACATCGAATTGATTTGAAGCTAAATCATGTGTCTCGCATGGATTTGAAGCTACCTCGTTTGTTCCTACAGTATTTAAATCTATATCACTTATATCGCAAGTATTTGAAGCTAAAACATATGTGTCGCATGGATTTGAAGCTGAACCTACTACATCGCATTGATGTGAAGCTAAATCTTGTGTATCGCATGGATTTGAAGCTAAGTCGTCCGTTTCGCATGCAGTTGTAGCTTAATAATGTATATCACAAGTATTTGTAGCTAAACCATATGTTTTGCATGGATTTGAAGATAAGCCTTCTACTTCGCATTCATTTGAAGCTAAATCATTTGTTTCGCATGGATTTGAAGCTAAACCTTCTACATCACATTGATTTGCAGCTAAATCATGTGTTTCGCATGGATTTGAAGCTAACTCGTTCGTTTCGCATGCAGTTGTAGCTTAATAATGTATATCACAAGTATTTGTAGCTAAACCTTTTGTTTTGCATGGATTTGAATCTAAGCCTTGTCCTTCGAATTGATTTGAAGCTAAATCATGTGTTTCGTATGGATTTGATGCTAAACCTTCTACATCGAATTAATTTGAAGCTAAATCATGTGTCTCCCATGGAATTGAAGCTACCTCGTTTGTTCCTACAGTATTTAAAGCTATATCACTTATATCGCAAGTATTTGAAGCTAAAACATATGTGTCGCATGGATTTGAAGCTGAACCTACCACATCGCATTGATTTGAAGCTAAATCTTGTGTATCGCATGGATTTGAAGCTAAACCTTCTACATCGCATTGGTTTCAAGCTAAATCATGTGAATCGCATGGATTTGAAGCTAACTCGTTCGTTTCACATGCAGTTGTAGCTAAATGATATATATCACAAGTATTTGTAGCTAAACCATTTGTTTTGCATGGATTTGAAGCTAAGCCTTCAACTTCGCATTCATTTAAAGCTAAATCATTTGTTTCGCATGGATTTGAATCTAAGCCTTGTCCTTCGAATTGATTTGAAGCTAAATCATGTGTTTCGTATGGATTTGAAGCCAAACCTTCTACATCGAATTGATTTGAAGCTAAATCATGTGTCTCGCATGGAATTGAAGCTACCTCGTTTGTTCCTACAGTATTTAAAGCTATATCACTTATATCGCAAGTATTTGAAGCTAAAACATATGTGTCGCATGGATTTGAAGCTGAACCTACTACATCGCATTGATTTGAAGCTAAATCTTGTGTATCGCATGGATTTGAAGCTAAACCTTCTACATCGCATTGGTTTGAAGCTAAATCATGTGAATCGCATGGATTTGAAGCTAACTCGTTCGTTTCGCATGCAGTTGTAGCTAAATGATATATATCACAAGTATTTGTAGCTAATCCATTTGTTTTGCATGGATTTGAAGCTAAGCCCTCTACTTCGCATTCATTTGAAGCTAAATCATTTGTTTCGCATGGATTTGAAGCTAAGCCTTCTACATCACATTGATTTGCAGCGAAATCATGTGTTTCCCATGGATTTGAAGCTAACTCGTTCGTTTCGCATGCAGTTGTAGCTTAATAATATATATCACAAGTATTTGTAGCTAAACCATTTGTTTTGCATGGATTTGAAGCTAAGCCTTCTACTTCGCATTCATTTGAAGCTAAATCATTTGTTTCGCATGGATTTGAATCTAAGCCTTGTCCTTCGAATTGATTTGAAGCTAAATCATGTGTTTCGTATGGATTTGAAGCCAAACCTTCTACATCGAATTAATTTGAAGCTAAATCATGTGTCTCCCATGGAATTGAAGCTACCTTGTTTGTTCCTATAGTATTTAAAGCTATATCACTTATATCGCAAGTATTTGAAGCTAAAACATATGTGTCGCATGGATTTGAAGCTGAACCTACCACATCGCATTGATTTGAAGCTAAATCTTGTGTATCGCATGGATTTGAAGCTAAACCTTCTACATCGCATTGGTTTGAAGCTAAATCGTGTGAATCGCATGGATTTGAAGCTAACTCGTTCGTTTCACATGCAGTTGTAGCTAAATGATATATATCACAAGTATTTGTAGCTAAACCATTTGTTTTGCATGGATTTGAAGCTAAGCCTTCTACTTCGCATTCATTTAAAGCTAAATCATTTGTTTCGCATGGATTTGAATCTAAGCCTTGTCCTTCGAATTGATATGAAGCTAAATCATGTGTTTCGTATGGATTTGAAGCCAAACCTTCTACATCGAATTGATTTGAAGCTAAATCATGTGTCTCGCATGGAATTGAAGCTACCTCGTTTGTTCCTACAGTATTTAAAGCTATATCACTTATATCGCAAGTATTTGAAGCTAAAACATATGTGTCGCATGGATTTGAAGCTGAACCTACTACATCGCATTGATTTGAAGCTAAATCTTGTGTATCGCATGGATTTGAAGCTAAACCTTCTACATCGCATTGGTTTGAAGCTAAATCATATGAATCGCATGGATTTGAAGCTAACTCGTTCGTTTCACATGCAGTTGTAGCTAAATGATATATATCACAAGTATTTGTAGCTAAACCATTTGTTTTGAATGGACTTGAAGCTAAGCCTTCTACTTCAAATTCATTTGAAGCTAAATCATTTGTTTCGCATGTATTTGAAGCTAAGCCTTCTACATCACATTGATTTGCAGCTAAATCATGTGTTTCGCATGGATTTGAAGCTAACTCGTTCGTTTCGCATGCAGTTGTAGCTTAATAATGTATATCACCAGTATTTGTAGCTAAACCATTTGTTTTGCATGGATTTGAAGCTAAGCCTTCTACTTCGCATTCATTTAAAGCTAAATCATTTGTTTCGCATGGATTTGAATCTAAGCCTTGTCCTTCGAATTGATTTGAAGCTAAATCATGTGTTTCGTATGGATTTGAAGCCAAACCTTCTACATCGAATTGATTTGAAGCTAAATCATGTGTCTCGCATGGAATTGAAGCTACCTCGTTTGTTCCTACAGTATTTAAAGCTATATCACTTATATCGCAAGTATTTGAAGCTAAAACATATGTGTCGCATGGATTTGAAGCTGAACCTACTACATCGCATTGATTTGAAGCTAAATCTTGTGTATCGCATGGATTTGAAGCTAAACCTTCTACATCGCATTGGTTTGAAGCTAAATCATATGAATCGCATGGATTTGAAGCTAACTCGTTCGTTTCACATGCAGTTGTAGCTAAATGATATATATCACAAGTATTTGTAGCTAAACCGTTTGTTTTGCATGGATTTGAAGCTAAGCCTTCTACTTCGCATTCATTTGAAGCTAAATCATTTGTTTCGCATGGATTTGAATCTAAGCCTTGTCCTTCGAATTGATTTGAAGCTAAATCATGTGTTTCGTATGGATTTGATGCTAAACCTTCTACATCGAATTGATTTGAAGCTAAATCATGTGTCTCGCATGGAATTGAAGCTACCTCGTTTGTTCCTACAGTATTTAAAGCTATATCACTTATATCGCAAGTATTTGAAGCTAAAACATATGTGTCGCATGGATTTGAAGCTAAACCTTCTACATCGCATTGGTTTGAAGCTAAATCAAGTGAATCGCATGGATTTGAAGCTAACTCGTTCGTTTCACATGCAGTTGTAGCTAAATGATATATATCACAAGTATTTGTAGCTAAACCATTTGTTTTGCATATATTTGAAGCTAAGCCTTCTACTTCGCATTCATTTGAAGCTAAATCATTTGTTTCGCATGGATTTGAAGCTAAGCCTTCTACATCACATTGATTTGCTGCTAAATCATGTGTTTCGCATGGATTTGAAGTTAACTCGTTCGTTTCGCATGCAGTTGTAGCTTAATAATGTATATCACAAGTATTTGTACCTAAACCATTTGTTTTGCATGGATTTGAAGCTAAGCCTTCTACTTCGCATTCATTTGAAGCTAAATCATTTGTTTCGTATGGATTTGAAGCTAAGCCTTCTACATCACATTGATTTGCAGCTAAATCATGTGTTTCACATGGATTTGAAGCTAACTCGTTCGTTTCACATGTGGTTGTAGCTTAATAATGTATATCACAAGTATTTGTAGCTAAACCATTTGTTTTGCATGGATTTGAAGCTAAGCCTTCTACATCGCATTCATTTGAAGCTAAATCATTTGTTTCGCATGGATTTGAATCTAAGCCCTGTCCTTCGAATTGATTTGAAGCTAAATCATGTGTTTCGTATGGATTTGAAGCTAAACCTTCTACATCGAATTGATTTGAAGCTAAATCATGTGTCTCGCATGGAATTGAAGCTACCTCGTTTGTTCCTACAGTATTTAAAGCTACATCACTTATATCGCAAGTATTTGAAGCTAAAACATATGTGTCGCATGGATTTGAAGCTGAACCTACTACATCGCATTGATTTGAAGCTAAATCTTGTGTATCTCATGGATTTGAAGCTAAACCTTCTACATCGCATTGGTTTGAAGCTACATCACGTGAATCGCATGGATTTGAAGCTAACTCGTTCGTTTCACATGCAGTTGTAGCTAAATGATATATATCACAAGGATTTGTAGCTAAACCATTTGTTTTGAATGGATTTGAAGCTAAGCCTTCTACTTCGCATTCATTTGAAGCTAAATCATTTGTTTCGCATGTATTTGAAGCTAAGCCTTCTACATCACATTGATTTGCAGCTAAATCATGTGTTTCGCATGGATTTGAAGCTAACTCGTTCGTTTCGCATGCAGTTGTAGCTTAATAATGTATATCACAAGTATTTGTAGCTAAACCATTTGTTTTGCATGGATTTGAAGCTAAGCCTTCTACTTCGCATTCATGTGAAGCTAAATCATTTGTTTCGCATGGATTTGAATCTAAGCCTTGTCCTTCGAATTGATTTGAAGCTAAATCATGTGTTTCGTATGGATTTGAAGCCAAACCTTCTACATCGAATTGATTTGAAGCTAAATCATGTGTCTCGCATGGAATTGAAGCTACCTCGTTTGTTCCTACAGTATTTAAAGCTATATCACTTATATCGCAAGTATTTGAAGCTAAAACATATGTGTCGCATGGATTTGAAGCTGAACCTACTACATCGCATTGATTTGAAACTAAATCTTGTGTATCGAATGGATTTGAAGCTAAACCTTCTACATCGCATTGGTTTGAAGCTAAATCATGTGAATCGCATGGATTTGAAGCTAACTCGTTCGTTTCGCACGCAGTTGTAGCTAAATGATATATATCACAAGTATTTGTAGCTAAACCATTTGTTTTGTATGGATTTTAAGCTAAGCCCTCTACTTCGCATTCATTTGAAGCTAAATCATTTGTTTCGCATGGATTTGAAGCTAAGCCTTCTACATCACATTGATTTGCAGCGAAATCATGTGTTTCGCATGGATTTGAAGCTAACTCGTTCGTTTCGCATGCAGTTGTAGCTTAATAATGTATATCACAAGTATTTGTAGCTAAACCATTTGTTTTGCATGGATTTGAAGCTAAGCCTTCTACTTTGCATTCATTTGAAGCTGAATCATTTGTTTCGCATGGATTTGAAGCTACGCCTTCTACTTCGCATTCATTTGAAGCTAAATCATGTGTTTCGTATGGATTTGAATCTAAGCCTTGTCCTTCGAATTGATTTGAAGCTAAATCATGTGTCTCGCATGGAATTGAAGCTACCTCGTTTGTTCCTACAGTATTTAAAGCTATATCACTTATATCGCAAGTATTTGAAGCTAAAACATATGTGTCGCATGGATTTGAAGCTGAACCTACTACATCGCATTGATTTGAAGCTAAATCTTGTGTATCGCATGGATTTGAAGCTAAGTCGTTCGTTTCGCATGCAGTTGTAGCTTAATAATGTATATCACAAGTATTTGTAGCTAAACCATTTGTTTTGCATGGATTTGAAGCTAAGCCTTCTACTTCGCATTCATTTGAAGCTAAATCATGTGTTTCGTATGGATTTGAATCTAAACCTTGTCCTTCGAATTGATTTGAAGCTAAATCATGTTTCTCGCATGGAATTGAAGCTACCTCGTTTGTTCCTACAGTACTTAAAGCTATATCACTTATATCGCAAGTATTTGAAGCTAAAACATATGTGTCGCATGGATTTGAAGCTGAACCTACTACATCGCATTGATTTGAAGCTAAATCTTGTGTATCGCATGGATTTGAAGCTAAACCTTCTACATCGCATTGGTTTGAAGCTAAATCATGTGAATCGCATGGATTTGAAGCTAACTCGTTCGTTTCGCATGCAGTTGTAGCTAAATGATATATATCACAAGTATTTGTAGCTAAACCATTTGTTTTGTATGGATTTGAAGCTAAGCCCTCTACTTCGCATTCATTTGAAGCAAAATCATTTGTTTCGCATGGATTTGAAGCTAAGCCTTCTACATCACATTGATTTGCAGCGAAATCATGTGTTTCGCATGGATTTGAAGCTAACTCGTTCGTTTCGCATGCAGTTGTAGCTTAATAATGTATATCACAAGTATTTGTAGCTAAACCATTTGTTTTGCATGGATTTGAAGCTAAGCCTTCTACTTCGCATTCATTTGAAGCTAAATCATTTGTTTCGCATGGATTTGAATCTAAGCCTTGTCCTTCGAATTGATTTGAAGCTAAATCATGTGTTTCGTATGGATTTGAAGCCAAACCTTCTACATCGAATTGATTTGAAGCTAAATCATGTGTCTCGCATGGAATTGAAGCTACCTCGTTTGTTCCTACAGTATTTAAAGCTATATCACTTATATCGCAAGTATTTGAAGCTAAAACATATGTGTCGCATGGTTTTGAAGCTGAACCTACTACATCGCATTGATTTGAAGCTAAATCTTGTGTATCGCATGGATTTGAAGCTAAACCTTCTACATCGCATTGGTTTGAAGCTAAATCATGTGAATCGCATGGATTTGAAGCTAACTCGTTCGTTTCGCATGCAGTTGTAGCTAAATGATATATATCACAAGTATTTGTAGCTAATCCATTTGTTTTGCATGGATTTGAAGCTAAGCCCTCTACTTCGCATTCATTTGAAGCTAAATCATTTGTTTCGCATGGATTTGAAGCTAAGCCTTCTACATCACATTGATTTGCAGCGAAATCATGTGTTTCCCATGGATTTGAAGCTAACTCGTTCGTTTCGCATGCAGTTGTAGCTTAATAATATATATCACAAGTATTTGTAGCTAAACCATTTGTTTTGCATGGATTTGTAGCTAAGCCTTCTACTTCGCATTCATTTAAAGCTAAATCATTTGTTTCGCATGGATTTGAATCTAAGCCTTGTCCTTCGAATTGATTTGAAGCTAAATCATGTGTTTCGTATGGATTTGAAGCCAAACCTTCTACATCGAATTGATTTGAAGCTAAATCATGTGTCTCGCATGGAATTGAAGCTACCTCGTTTGTTCCTACAGTATTTAAAGCTATATCACTTATATCGCAAGTATTTGAAGCTAAAACATATGTGTCGCATGGATTTGAAGCTGAACCTACTACATCGCATTGATTTGAAGCTAAATCTTGTGTATCGCATGGATTTGAAGCTAAACCTTCTACATCGCATTGGTTTGAAGCTAAATCATATGAGTCGCATGGATTTGAAGCTAACTCGTTCGTTTCACATGCAGTTGTAGCTAAATGATATATATCACAAGTATTTGTAGCTAAACCATTTGTTTTGAATGGATTTGAAGCTAAGCCTTCTACTTCAAATTCATTTGAAGCTAAATCATTTGTTTCGCATGTATTTGAAGCTAAGCCTTCTACATCACATTGATTTGCAGCTAAATCATGTGTTTCGCATGGATTTGAAGCTAACTCGTTCGTTTCGCATGCAGTTGTAGCTTAATAATGTATATCACCAGTATTTGTAGCTAAACCATTTGTTTTGCATGGATTTGAAGCTAAGCCTTCTACTTCGCATTCATTTGAAGCTAAATCATTTGTTTCGCATGGATTTGAATCTAAGCCTTGTCCTTCGAATTGATTTGAAGCTAAATCATGTGTTTCGTATGGATTTGAAGCCAAACCTTCTACATCGAATTAATTTGAAGCTAAATCATGTGTCTCGCATAGAATTGAAGCTACCTCGTTTGTTCCTACAGTATTTAAAGCTATATCACTTATATCGCAAGTATTTGAAGCTAAAACATATGTGTCGCATGGATTTGAAGCTGAACCTACTACATCGCATTGATTTGAAGCTAAATCTTGTGTATCGCATGGATTTGAAGCTAAACCTTCTACATCGCATTGGTTTGAAGCTAAATCATGTGAATCGCATGAATTTGAAGCTAACTCGTTCGTTTCGCATGCAGTTGTAGCTAAATGATATATATCACAAGTATTTGTAGCTAATCCATTTGTTTTGCATGGATTTGAAGCTAAGCCCTCTACTTCGCATTCATTTGAAGCTAAATCATTTGTTTCGCATGGATTTGAAGCTAAGCCTTCTACATCACATTGATTTGCAGCGAAATCATGTGTTTCGCATGGGTTTGAAGCTAACTCGTTCGTTTCGCATGCAGTTGTAGCTTAATAATATATATCACAAGTATTTGTAGCTAAACCATTTGTTTTGCATGGATTTGAAGCTAAGCCTTCTACTTCGCATTCATTTGAAGCTAAATCATTTGTTTCGCATGGATTTGAATCTAAGCCATGTCCTTCGAATTGATTTGAAGCTAAATCATGTGTTTCATATGGATTTGAAGCTAAACCTTCTACATCGAATTGATTTGAAGCTAAATCATGTGTCTCGCATGGAATTGAAGCTACCTCGTTTGTTCCTACAGTATTTAAAGCTATATCACTTATATCGCAAGTATTTGAAGCTAAAACATATGTGTCGCATGGATTTGAAGCTGAACCTACTACAACGCATTGATTTGAAGCTAAATCTTGTGTATCGCATGGATTTGAAGCTAAGTCGTTCGTATCGCATGCTGTTGTAGCTTAATAATGTATATCACAAGTATTTGTAGCTAAACCATTTGTTTTGCATGGATTTGAAGCTAAGCCTCCTACTTCGCATTCATTTGAAGCTAAATCATTTGTTTCGCATGGATTTGAATCTAAGCCTTGTCCTTCGAATTGATTTGAAGCTAAATCATGTGTTTCGTATGGATTTGATGCTAAACCTTCTACATCGAATTGATTTGAAGCTAAATCATGTGTCTCGCATGGATTTGAAGCTACCTCGTTTGTTCCTACAGTATTTAAATCTATATCACTTATATCGCAAGTATTTCAAGCTAAAACATATGTGTCGCATGGATTTGAAGCTGAACCTACTACATCGCATTGATGTGAAGCTAAATCTTGTGTATCGCATGGATTTGAAGCTAAACCTTCTACATCGCATTGGTTTGAAGCTAAATCATGTGAATCGCATGGAATTGAAGCTAACTCGTTCGTTTCGCATGCAGTTGTAGCTTAATAATGTATATCGCAAGTATTTGTAGCTAAACCATTTGTTTTGCATGGATTTGAAGCTAAGCCTTCTACATCGCATTCATTTGAAGCTAAATCATTTGTTTCGCATGGATTTGAATCTAAGCCATGTCCTTGGAATTGATTTGAAGCTAAATCATGTGTTTCGTATGGATTTGAAGCTAAACCTTCTACATCGAATTGATTTGAAGCTAAATCATGTGTCTCGCATGGAATTGAAGCTACCTCGTTTGTTCCTACAGTATTTAAAGCTATATCACTTATATCGCAAGTATTTGAAGCTAAAACATATGTGTCGCATGGATTTGAAGCTGAACCTACTACAACGCATTGATTTGAAGCTAAATCTTGTGTATCGCATGGATTTGAAGCTAAGTCGTTCGTATCGCATGCTGTTGTAGCTTAATAATGTATATCACAAGTATTTGTAGCTAAACCATTTGTTTTGCATGGATTTGAAGCTAAGCCTTCTACTTCGCATTCATTTGAAGCTAAATCATTTGTTTCGCATGGATTTGAATCTAAGCCTTGTCCTTCGAATTGATTTGAAGCTAAATCATGCGTCTCGCATGGAATTGAAGCTACCTCGATTGTTCCTACAGTATTTAAAGCTATATCACTTATATAGCAAGTATTTGAAGCTAAAACATATGTGTCGCATGGATTTGAAGCTGAACCTACTACATCGCATTGATGTGAAGCTAAATCTTGTGTATCGCATGGATTTGAAGCTAAGTCGTTCGTTTCGCATGCAGTTGTAGCTTAATAATGTATATCACAAGTATTTGTAGCTAAACCATTTGTTTTGCATGGATTTGAAGCTAAGCCATCTACTTCGCATTCATTTGAAGCTAAATCATTTGTTTCGCATGGATTTGAAGCTAAACCTTCTACATCGCATTGGTTTGAAGCTAAATCATGTGAATCGCATGGATTTGAAGCTAACTCGTTCGTTTCACATGCAGTTGTAGCTAAATGATATATATCACAAGTATTTGTAGCTAAACCATTTGTTTTGCATGGATTTGAAGCTAAGCCTTCTACTTCGCATTCATTTGAAGCTAAATCATTTGTTTCGCATGGATTTGAAGCTAAGCCTTCTACATCACATTGATTTGCAGCTAAATCATGTGTTTCGCATGGATTTGAAGCTAACTCGTTCGTTTCGCATGCAGTTGTAGCTTAATAATGTATATCACAAGTATTTGTAGCTAAACCATTTGTTTTGCATGGATTTGAAGCTAAGCATTCTACTTCGCATTCATTTGAAGCTAAATCATTTGTTTCGCATGGATTTGAATCTAAGCCTTGTCCTTCGAATTGATTTGAAGCTAAATAATGTGTTTCGTATGGATTTGAAGCCAAATCTTCTACATCGAATAAATTTGAAGCTAACTCATGTGTCTCGCATGGAATTGAAGCTACCTCGTTTGTTCCTACAGTATTTAAAGCTATATCACTTATATCGCAAGTATTTGAAGCTAAAACATATGTGTCGCATGGATTTGAAGCTGAACCTACTACATCGCATTGATTTGAAGCTAAATCTTGTGTATCGCATGGATTTGAAGCTAAACCTTCTACATCGCATTGGTTTGAAGCTAAATCAAGTGAATCGCATGGATTTGAAGCTAACTCGTTCGTTTCACATGCAGTTGTAGCTAAATGATATATATCACAAGTATTTGTAGCTAAACCATTTGTTTTGCATGGATTTGAAGCTAAGCCTTCTACTTCGCATTCATTTGAAGCTAAATCATTTGTTTCGCATGGATTTGAAGCTAAGCCTTCTACATCACATTGATTTGCTGCTAAATCATGTGTTTCGCATGGATTTGAAGCTAACTCGTTCGTTTCGCATGCAGTTGTAGCTTAATAATGTATATCACAAGTATTTGTACCTAAACCATTTGTTTTGCATGGATTTGAAGCTAAGCCTTCTACTTCGCATTCATTTGAAGCTAAATCATTTGTTTCGTATGGATTTGAAGCTAAGCCTTCTACATCACATTGATTTGCAGCTAAATCATGTGTTTCACATGGATTTGAAGCTAACTCGTTCGTTTCACATGTGGTTGTAGCTTAATAATGTATATCACAAGTATTTGTAGCTAAACCATTTGTTTTGCATGGATTTGAAGCTAAGCCTTCTACATCGCATTCATTTGAAGCTAAATCATTTGTTTCGCATGGATTTGAATCTAAGCCCTGTCCTTCGAATTGATTTGAAGCTAAATCATGTGTTTCGTATGGATTTGAAGCTAAACCTTCTATATCGAATTGATTCGAAGCTAAATCATGTGTCTCGCATGGAATTGAAGCTACCTCGTTTGTTCCTACAGTATTTAAAGCTACATCACTTATATCGCAAGTATTTGAAGCTAAAACATATGTGTCGCATGGATTTGAAGCTGAACCTACTACATCGCATTGATTTGAAGCTAAATCTTGTGTATCGCATGGATTTGAAGCTAAACCTTCTACATCGCATTGGTTTGAAGCTAAATCATGTGAATCGCATGAATTTGAAGCTAACTCGTTCGTTTCGCATGCAGTTGTAGCTAAATGATATATATCACAAGTATTTGTAGCTAATCCATTTGTTTTGCATGGATTTGAAGCTAAGCCCTCTACTTCGCATTCATTTGAAGCTAAATCATTTGTTTCGCATGGATTTGAAGCTAAGCCTTCTACATCACATTGATTTGCAGCGAAATCATGTGTTTCGCATGGGTTTGAAGCTAACTCGTTCGTTTCGCATGCAGTTGTAGCTTAATAATATATATCACAAGTATTTGTAGCTAAACCATTTGTTTTGCATGGATTTGAAGCTAAGCCTTCTACTTCGCATTCATTTGAAGCTAAATCATTTGTTTCGCATGGATTTGAATCTAAGCCATGTCCTTCGAATTGATTTGAAGCTAAATCATGTGTTTCATATGGATTTGAAGCTAAACCTTCTACATCGAATTGATTTGAAGCTAAATCATGTGTCTCGCATGGAATTGAAGCTACCTCGTTTGTTCCTACAGTATTTAAAGCTATATCACTTATATCGCAAGTATTTGAAGCTAAAACATATGTGTCGCATGGATTTGAAGCTGAACCTACTACAACGCATTGATTTGAAGCTAAATCTTGTGTATCGCATGGATTTGAAGCTAAGTCGTTCGTATCGCATGCTGTTGTAGCTTAATAATGTATATCACAAGTATTTGTAGCTAAACCATTTGTTTTGAATGGATTTGAAGCTAAGCCTTCTACTTCAAATTCATTTGAAGCTAAATCATTTGTTTCGCATGTATTTGAAGCTAAGCCTTCTACATCACATTGATTTGCAGCTAAATCATGTGTTTCGCATGGATTTGAAGCTAACTCGTTCGTTTCGCATGCAGTTGTAGCTTAATAATGTATATCACCAGTATTTGTAGCTAAACCATTTGTTTTGCATGGATTTGAAGCTAAGCCTTCTACTTCGCATTCATTTGAAGCTAAATCATTTGTTTCGCATGGATTTGAATCTAAGCCTTGTCCTTCGAATTGATTTGAAGCTAAATCATGTGTTTCGTATGGATTTGAAGCCAAACCTTCTACATCGAATTAATTTGAAGCTAAATCATGTGTCTCGCATAGAATTGAAGCTACCTCGTTTGTTCCTACAGTATTTAAAGCTATATCACTTATATCGCAAGTATTTGAAGCTAAAACATATGTGTCGCATGGATTTGAAGCTGAACCTACTACATCGCATTGATTTGAAGCTAAATCTTGTGTATCGCATGGATTTGAAGCTAAACCTTCTACATCGCATTGGTTTGAAGCTAAATCATGTGAATCGCATGAATTTGAAGCTAACTCGTTCGTTTCGCATGCAGTTGTAGCTAAATGATATATATCACAAGTATTTGTAGCTAATCCATTTGTTTTGCATGGATTTGAAGCTAAGCCCTCTACTTCGCATTCATTTGAAGCTAAATCATTTGTTTCGCATGGATTTGAAGCTAAGCCTTCTACATCACATTGATTTGCAGCGAAATCATGTGTTTCGCATGGGTTTGAAGCTAACTCGTTCGTTTCGCATGCAGTTGTAGCTTAATAATATATATCACAAGTATTTGTAGCTAAACCATTTGTTTTGCATGGATTTGAAGCTAAGCCTTCTACTTCGCATTCATTTGAAGCTAAATCATTTGTTTCGCATGGATTTGAATCTAAGCCATGTCCTTCGAATTGATTTGAAGCTAAATCATGTGTTTCATATGGATTTGAAGCTAAACCTTCTACATCGAATTGATTTGAAGCTAAATCATGTGTCTCGCATGGAATTGAAGCTACCTCGTTTGTTCCTACAGTATTTAAAGCTATATCACTTATATCGCAAGTATTTGAAGCTAAAACATATGTGTCGCATGGATTTGAAGCTGAACCTACTACAACGCATTGATTTGAAGCTAAATCTTGTGTATCGCATGGATTTGAAGCTAAGTCGTTCGTATCGCATGCTGTTGTAGCTTAATAATGTATATCACAAGTATTTGTAGCTAAACCATTTGTTTTGCATGGATTTGAAGCTAAGCCTTCTACTTCGCATTCATTTGAAGCTAAATCATTTGTTTCGCATGGATTTGAATCTAAGCCTTGTCCTTCGAATTGATTTGAAGCTAAATCATGTGTTTCGTATGGATTTGATGCTAAACCTTCTACATCGAATTGATTTGAAGCTAAATCATGTGTCTCGCATGGATTTGAAGCTACCTCGTTTGTTCCTACAGTATTTAAATCTATATCACTTATATCGCAAGTATTTCAAGCTAAAACATATGTGTCGCATGGATTTGAAGCTGAACCTACTACATCGCATTGATGTGAAGCTAAATCTTGTGTATCGCATGGATTTGAAGCTAAACCTTCTACATCGCATTGGTTTGAAGCTAAATCATGTGAATCGCATGGAATTGAAGCTAACTCGTTCGTTTCGCATGCAGTTGTAGCTTAATAATGTATATCGCAAGTATTTGTAGCTAAACCATTTGTTTTGCATGGATTTGAAGCTAAGCCTTCTACATCGCATTCATTTGAAGCTAAATCATTTGTTTCGCATGGATTTGAATCTAAGCCATGTCCTTGGAATTGATTTGAAGCTAAATCATGTGTTTCGTATGGATTTGAAGCTAAACCTTCTACATCGAATTGATTTGAAGCTAAATCATGTGTCTCGCATGGAATTGAAGCTACCTCGTTTGTTCCTACAGTATTTAAAGCTATATCACTTATATCGCAAGTATTTGAAGCTAAAACATATGTGTCGCATGGATTTGAAGCTGAACCTACTACAACGCATTGATTTGAAGCTAAATCTTGTGTATCGCATGGATTTGAAGCTAAGTCGTTCGTATCGCATGCTGTTGTAGCTTAATAATGTATATCACAAGTATTTGTAGCTAAACCATTTGTTTTGCATGGATTTGAAGCTAAGCCTTCTACTTCGCATTCATTTGAAGCTAAATCATTTGTTTCGCATGGATTTGAATCTAAGCCTTGTCCTTCGAATTGATTTGAAGCTAAATCATGCGTCTCGCATGGAATTGAAGCTACCTCGATTGTTCCTACAGTATTTAAAGCTATATCACTTATATAGCAAGTATTTGAAGCTAAAACATATGTGTCGCATGGATTTGAAGCTGAACCTACTACATCGCATTGATGTGAAGCTAAATCTTGTGTATCGCATGGATTTGAAGCTAAGTCGTTCGTTTCGCATGCAGTTGTAGCTTAATAATGTATATCACAAGTATTTGTAGCTAAACCATTTGTTTTGCATGGATTTGAAGCTAAGCCATCTACTTCGCATTCATTTGAAGCTAAATCATTTGTTTCGCATGGATTTGAAGCTAAACCTTCTACATCGCATTGGTTTGAAGCTAAATCATGTGAATCGCATGGATTTGAAGCTAACTCGTTCGTTTCACATGCAGTTGTAGCTAAATGATATATATCACAAGTATTTGTAGCTAAACCATTTGTTTTGCATGGATTTGAAGCTAAGCCTTCTACTTCGCATTCATTTGAAGCTAAATCATTTGTTTCGCATGGATTTGAAGCTAAGCCTTCTACATCACATTGATTTGCAGCTAAATCATGTGTTTCGCATGGATTTGAAGCTAACTCGTTCGTTTCGCATGCAGTTGTAGCTTAATAATGTATATCACAAGTATTTGTAGCTAAACCATTTGTTTTGCATGGATTTGAAGCTAAGCCTTCTACTTCGCATTCATTTGAAGCTAAATCATTTGTTTCGCATGGATTTGAATCTAAGCCTTGTCCTTCGAATTGATTTGAAGCTAAATCATGTGTTTCGTATGGATTTGATGCTAAACCTTCTACATCGAATTGATTTGAAGCTAAATCATGTGTCTCGCATGGATTTGAAGCTACCTCGTTTGTTCCTACAGTATTTAAATCTATATCACTTATATCGCAAGTATTTCAAGCTAAAACATATGTGTCGCATGGATTTGAAGCTGAACCTACTACATCGCATTGATGTGAAGCTAAATCTTGTGTATCGCATGGATTTGAAGCTAAACCTTCTACATCGCATTGGTTTGAAGCTAAATCATGTGAATCGCATGGAATTGAAGCTAACTCGTTCGTTTCGCATGCAGTTGTAGCTTAATAATGTATATCGCAAGTATTTGTAGCTAAACCATTTGTTTTGCATGGATTTGAAGCTAAGCCTTCTACATCGCATTCATTTGAAGCTAAATCATTTGTTTCGCATGGATTTGAATCTAAGCCATGTCCTTGGAATTGATTTGAAGCTAAATCATGTGTTTCGTATGGATTTGAAGCTAAACCTTCTACATCGAATTGATTTGAAGCTAAATCATGTGTCTCGCATGGAATTGAAGCTACCTCGTTTGTTCCTACAGTATTTAAAGCTATATCACTTATATCGCAAGTATTTGAAGCTAAAACATATGTGTCGCATGGATTTGAAGCTGAACCTACTACAACGCATTGATTTGAAGCTAAATCTTGTGTATCGCATGGATTTGAAGCTAAGTCGTTCGTATCGCATGCTGTTGTAGCTTAATAATGTATATCACAAGTATTTGTAGCTAAACCATTTGTTTTGCATGGATTTGAAGCTAAGCCTTCTACTTCGCATTCATTTGAAGCTAAATCATTTGTTTCGCATGGATTTGAATCTAAGCCTTGTCCTTCGAATTGATTTGAAGCTAAATCATGCGTCTCGCATGGAATTGAAGCTACCTCGATTGTTCCTACAGTATTTAAAGCTATATCACTTATATAGCAAGTATTTGAAGCTAAAACATATGTGTCGCATGGATTTGAAGCTGAACCTACTACATCGCATTGATGTGAAGCTAAATCTTGTGTATCGCATGGATTTGAAGCTAAGTCGTTCGTTTCGCATGCAGTTGTAGCTTAATAATGTATATCACAAGTATTTGTAGCTAAACCATTTGTTTTGCATGGATTTGAAGCTAAGCCATCTACTTCGCATTCATTTGAAGCTAAATCATTTGTTTCGCATGGATTTGAAGCTAAACCTTCTACATCGCATTGGTTTGAAGCTAAATCATGTGAATCGCATGGATTTGAAGCTAACTCGTTCGTTTCACATGCAGTTGTAGCTAAATGATATATATCACAAGTATTTGTAGCTAAACCATTTGTTTTGCATGGATTTGAAGCTAAGCCTTCTACTTCGCATTCATTTGAAGCTAAATCATTTGTTTCGCATGGATTTGAAGCTAAGCCTTCTACATCACATTGATTTGCAGCTAAATCATGTGTTTCGCATGGATTTGAAGCTAACTCGTTCGTTTCGCATGCAGTTGTAGCTTAATAATGTATATCACAAGTATTTGTAGCTAAACCATTTGTTTTGCATGGATTTGAAGCTAAGCATTCTACTTCGCATTCATTTGAAGCTAAATCATTTGTTTCGCATGGATTTGAATCTAAGCCTTGTCCTTCGAATTGATTTGAAGCTAAATAATGTGTTTCGTATGGATTTGAAGCCAAATCTTCTACATCGAATAAATTTGAAGCTAACTCATGTGTCTCGCATGGAATTGAAGCTACCTCGTTTGTTCCTACAGTATTTAAAGCTATATCACTTATATCGCAAGTATTTGAAGCTAAAACATATGTGTCGCATGGATTTGAAGCTGAACCTACTACATCGCATTGATTTGAAGCTAAATCTTGTGTATCGCATGGATTTGAAGCTAAACCTTCTACATCGCATTGGTTTGAAGCTAAATCAAGTGAATCGCATGGATTTGAAGCTAACTCGTTCGTTTCACATGCAGTTGTAGCTAAATGATATATATCACAAGTATTTGTAGCTAAACCATTTGTTTTGCATGGATTTGAAGCTAAGCCTTCTACTTCGCATTCATTTGAAGCTAAATCATTTGTTTCGCATGGATTTGAAGCTAAGCCTTCTACATCACATTGATTTGCTGCTAAATCATGTGTTTCGCATGGATTTGAAGCTAACTCGTTCGTTTCGCATGCAGTTGTAGCTTAATAATGTATATCACAAGTATTTGTACCTAAACCATTTGTTTTGCATGGATTTGAAGCTAAGCCTTCTACTTCGCATTCATTTGAAGCTAAATCATTTGTTTCGTATGGATTTGAAGCTAAGCCTTCTACATCACATTGATTTGCAGCTAAATCATGTGTTTCACATGGATTTGAAGCTAACTCGTTCGTTTCACATGTGGTTGTAGCTTAATAATGTATATCACAAGTATTTGTAGCTAAACCATTTGTTTTGCATGGATTTGAAGCTAAGCCTTCTACATCGCATTCATTTGAAGCTAAATCATTTGTTTCGCATGGATTTGAATCTAAGCCCTGTCCTTCGAATTGATTTGAAGCTAAATCATGTGTTTCGTATGGATTTGAAGCTAAACCTTCTATATCGAATTGATTCGAAGCTAAATCATGTGTCTCGCATGGAATTGAAGCTACCTCGTTTGTTCCTACAGTATTTAAAGCTACATCACTTATATCGCAAGTATTTGAAGCTAAAACATATGTGTCGCATGGATTTGAAGCTGAACCTACTACATCGCATTGATTTGAAGCTAAATCTTGTGTATCTCATGGATTTGAAGCTAAACCTTCTACATCGCATTGGTTTGAAGCTACATCACGTGAATCGCATGGATTTGAAGCTAACTCGTTCGTTTCACATGCAGTTGTAGCTAAATGATATATATCACAAGGATTTGTAGCTAAACCATTTGTTTTGAATGGATTTGAAGCTAAGCCTTCTACTTCGCATTCATTTGAAGCTAAATCATTTGTTTCGCATGTATTTGAAGCTAAGCCTTCTACATCACATTGATTTGCAGCTAAATCATGTGTTTCGCATGGATTTGAAGCTAACTCGTTCGTTTCGCATGCAGATGTAGCTTAATAATGTATATCACAAGTATTAGTAGCTAAACCATTTGTTTTGCATGGATTTGAAGCTAAGCCTTCTACTTCGCATTCATTTGAAGCTAAATCATTTGTTTCGCATGGATTTGAATCTAAGCCTTGTCCTTCGAATTGATTTGAAGCTAAATCATGTGTTTCGTATGGATTTGAAGCCAAACCTTCTACATCGAATTGATTTGAAGCTAAATCATGTGTCTCGCATGTAATTGAAGCTACCTCGTTTGTTCCTACAGTATTTAAAGCTATATCACTTATATCGCAAGTATTTGAAGCTAAAACATATGTGTCGCATGGATTTGAAGCTGAACCTACTACATCGCATTGATTTGAAGCTAAATCTTGTGTATCGCATGGATTTGAAGCTAAACCTTCTACATCGCATTGGTTTGAAGCTAAATCATGTGAATCGCATGGATTTGAAGCTAACTCGTTCGTTTCGCATGCAGTTGTAGCTAAATGATATATATCACAAGTATTTGTAGCTAAACCATTTGTTTTGTATGGATTTTAAGCTAAGCCCTCTACTTCGCATTCATTTGAAGCTAAATCATTTGTTTCGCATGGATTTGAAGCTGAACCTACTACATCGCATTGATGTGAAGCTAAATCTTGTGTATCGCATGGATTTGAAGCTAAACCTTCTACATCGCATTGGTTTGAAGCTAAATCATGTGAATCGCATGGAATTGAAGCTAACTCGTTCGTTTCGCATGCAGTTGTAGCTTAATAATGTATATCACAAGTATTTGTGGCTAAACCATTTGTTTTGCATGGATTTGAAGCTAAGCCTTCTACTTCGCATTCATTTGAAGCTAAATCATTTGTTTCGCATGGATTTGAATCTAAGCCTTGTCCTTCGAATTGATTTGAAGCTAAATCATGTGTTTCGTATGGATTTGAAGCCAAACCTTCTACATCGAATTAATTTGAAGCTAAATCATGTGTCTCCCATGGAATTGAAGCTACCTCGTTTGTTCCTACAGTATTTAAAGCTATATCACTTATATCGCAAGTATTTGTAGCTAAACCATTTGTTTTGCATGGATTTGAAGCTAAGCCTTCTACTTCGCATTCATTTAAAGCTAAATCATTTGTTTCGCATGGATTTGAATCTAAGCCTTGTCCTTCGAATTTATTTGAAGCTAAATCATGTGTTTCGTATGGATTTGAAGCCAAACCTTCTACATAGAATTGATTTGAAGCTAAATCATGTGTCTCGCATGGAATTGAAGCTACCTCGTTTGTTCCTACAGTATTTAAAGCTATATCACTTATATCGCAAGTATTTGAAGCTAAAACATATGTGTCGCATGGATTTGAAGCTGAACCTACTACATCGCATTGATTTGAAGCTAAATCTTGTGTATCGCATGGATTTGAAGCTAAACCTTCTACATCGCATTGGTTTGAAGCTAAATCATGTGAATCGCATGGATTTGAAGCTAACTCGTTCGTTTCACATGCAGTTGTAGCTAAATGACATATATTACAAGTATTTGTAGCTAAACCATTTGTTTTGCATGGATTTGAAGCTAAGCCTTCTACTTCGCATTCATTTAAAGCTAAATCATTTGTTTCGCATGGATTTGAATCTAAGCCTTGTCCTTCGAATTGATTTGAAGCTAAATCATGTGTTTCGTATGGATTTGAAGCCAAACCTTCTACATAGAATTGATTTGAAGCTAAATCATGTGTCTCGCATGGAATTGAAGCTACCTCGTTTGTTCCTACAGTATTTAAAGCTATATCACTTATATCGCAAGTATTTGAAGCTAAAACATATGTGTCGCATGGATTTGAAGCTGAACCTACTACATCGCATTGATTTGAAGCTAAATCTTGTGTATCGCATGGATTTGAAGCTAAACCTTCTACATCGCATTGGTTTGAAGCTAAATCATGTGAATCGCATGGATTTGAAGCTAACTCGTTCGTTTCGCATGCAGTTGTAGCTAAATGATATATATCACAAGTATTTGTAGCTAATCCATTTGTTTTGCATGGATTTGAAGCTAAGCCCTCTACTTCGCATTCATTTGAAGCTAAATCATTTGTTTCGCATGGATTTGAAGCTAAGCCTTCTACATCACATTGATTTGCAGCGAAATCATGTGTTTCGCATGGATTTGAAGCTAAGCCTTCTACATCACATTGATTTGCAGCGAAATCATGTGTTTCGCATGGATTTGAAGCTAACTCGTTCGTTTCGCATGCAGTTGTAGCTTAATAATGTATATCACAAGTATTTGTAGCTAAACCATTTGTTTTGCATGGATTTGAAGCTAAGCCTTCTACTTCGCATTCATTTGAAGCTAAATCATTTGTTTCGCATGGATTTGAATCTAAGCCTTGTCCTTCGAATTGATTTGAAGCTAAATCATGTGTTTCGTATGGATTTGATGCTAAACCTTCTACATCGAATTGATGTGAAGCTAAATCTTGTGTATCGCATGGATTTGAAGCTAAACCTTCTACATCGCATTGGTTTGAAGCTAAATCATGTGAATCGCATGGAATTGAAGCTAACTCGTTCGTTTCGCATGCAGTTGTAGCTTAATAATGTATATCACAAGTATTTGTAGCTAAACCATTTGTTTTGCATGGATTTGAAGCTAAGCCTTCTACTTCGCATTCATTTGAAGCTAAATCATTTGTTTCGCATGGATTTGAATCTAAGCCTTGTCCTTCGAATTGATTTGAAGCTAAATCATGTGTTTCGTATGGATTTGAAGCCAAACCTTCTACATCGAATTAATTTGAAGCTAAATCATGTGTCTCCCATGGAATTGAAGCTACCTCGTTTGTTCCTACAGTATTTAAAGCTATATCACTTATATCGCAAGTATTTGAAGCTAAAACATATGTGTCGCATGGATTTGAAGCTGAACCTACTACATCGCATTGATTTGAAGCTAAATCTTGTGTATCGCATGGATTTGAAGCTAAACCTTCTACATCGCATTGGTTTGAAGCTAAATCATGTGAATCGCATGGATTTGAAGCTAACTCGTTCGTTTCGCATGCAGTTGTAGCTAAATGATATATATCACAAGTATTTGTAGCTAAACCATTTGTTTTGAATGGATTTGAAGCTAAGCCTTCTACTTCAAATTCATTTGAAGCTAAATCATTTGTTTCGCATGGATTTGAAGCTAAGCCTTCTACATCACATTGATTTGCAGCTAAATCATGTGTTTCGCATGGATTTGAAGCTAACTCGTTCGTTTCGCATGCAGTTGTAGCTTAATAATGTATATCACCAGTATTTGTAGCTAAACCATTTGTTTTGCATGGATTTGAAGCTAAGCCTTCTACTTCGCATTCATTTGAAGCTAAATCATTTGTTTCGCATGGATTTGAATCTAAGCCTTGTCCTTCGAATTGATTTGAAGCTAAATCATGTGTTTCGTATGGATTTGAAGCCAAACCTTCTACATCGAATTAATTTGAAGCTAAATCATGTGTCTCGCATAGAATTGAAGCTACCTCGTTTGTTCCTACAGTATTTAAAGCTATATCACTTATATCGCAAGTATTTGAAGCTAAAACATATGTGTCGCATGGATTTGAAGCTGAACCTACTACAACGCATTGATTTGAAGCTAAATCTTGTGTATCGCATGGATTTGAAGCTAAGTCGTTCGTATCGCATGCTGTTGTAGCTTAATAATGTATATCACAAGTATTTGTAGCTAAACCATTTGTTTTGCATGGATTTGAAGCTAAGCCTTCTACTTCGCATTCATTTGAAGCTAAATCATTTGTTTCGCATGGATTTGAAGCTAAGCCTTCTACATCACATTGATTTGCAGCTAAATCATGTGTTTCGCATGGATTTGAAGCTAACTCGTTCGTTTCGCATGCAGTTGTAGCTTAATAATGTATATCACAAGTATTTGTAGCTAAACCATTTGTTTTGCATGGATTTGAAGCTAAGCATTCTACTTCGCATTCATTTGAAGCTAAATCATTTGTTTCGCATGGATTTGAATCTAAGCCTTGTCCTTCGAATTGATTTGAAGCTAAATAATGTGTTTCGTATGGATTTGAAGCCAAATCTTCTACATCGAATAAATTTGAAGCTAACTCATGTGTCTCGCATGGAATTGAAGCTTCCTCGTTTGTTCCTACAGTATTTAAAGCTATATCACTTATATCGCAAGTATTTGAAGCTAAAACATATGTGTCGCATGGATTTGAAGCTGAACCTACTACATCGCATTGATTTGAAGCTAAATCTTGTGTATCGCATGGATTTGAAGCTAAAACTTCTACATCGCATTGGTTTGAAGCTAAATCAAGTGAATCGCATGGATTTGAAGCTAACTCGTTCGTTTCACATGCAGTTGTAGCTAAATGTTATATATCACAAGTATTTGTAGCTAAACCATTTGTTTTGCATGTATTTGAAGCTAAGCCTTCTACTTCGCATTCATTTGAAGCTAAATCATTTGTTTCGCATGGATTTGAAGCTAAGCCTTCTACATCACATTGATTTGCTGCTAAATCATGTGTTTCGCATGGATTTGAAGCTAACTCGTTCGTTTCGCATGCAGTTGTAGCTTAATAATGTATATCACAAGTATTTGTACCTAAACCATTTGTTTTGCATGGATTTGAAGCTAAACCTTCTACTTCGCATTCATTTGAAGCTAAATCATTTGTTTCGTATGGATTTGAAGCTAAGCCTTCTACATCACATTGATTTGCAGCTAAATCATGTGTTTCACATGGATTTGAAGCTAACTCGTTCGTTTCACATGTGGTTGTAGCTTAATAATGTATATCACAAGTATTTGTAGCTAAACCATTTGTTTTGCATGGATTTGAAGCTAAGCCTTCTACATCGCATTGGTTTGAAGCTACATCACGTGAATCGCATGGATTTGAAGCTAACTCGTTCGTTTCGCATGCAGTTGTAGCTAAATGATATATATCACAAGTATTTGTAGCTAAACCATTTGTTTTGTATGGATTTTAAGCTAAGCCCTCTACTTCGCATTCATTTGAAGCTAAATCATTTGTTTCGCATGGATTTGAAGCTAAGCCTTCTACATCACATTGATTTGCAGCGAAATCATGTGTTTCGCATGGATTTGAAGCTAACTCGTTCGTTTCGCA